>NC_136115.1:4832664-5132664 GCF_965212315.1 Lampetra planeri
AAACGTCCCAATGAAGCAAGGCCCTCCTTGGAGAACGAGCCTTGAATGCCAGTGGGGTTTTCCTGGGTAAATAATCGTCTTGGTCGTTATTCGCATTTAATATCGACTTCCACGGGGAATTTAACATTTACAAAATTCCGCAGAGCATATCGATGTTAAGGTCATTTGCCCTTCATACTAAAAATCGAAGTACAATGTGCAGCTAAATTGACACAGCCTTTACACACAAGGCACAACAAGGCTTGCTCTTGCGAATGCCGTCACAGGATCTGTAAATGTCCCAATACATAGAAGATTGGTGGAGAGGTGATGCAGTGGTTAGAGCACCACACTATAGATACCAGGCTACCCCAGTTTCATTCGCAGCCACGGCTAGCATCAGTAGCGAGTGACATCTGAACTGGCTTTGCCCCTCGACACCACGCCCTTCAGCAACTCGAACTAACTACTGTGGTGAAGTATGGTCAAACAACTCCCACCCCCAACACGGCATGGGGAGACCTTCTGTCAGTAGCGGGTTGACTAAAGGCGCTGCAGATAATCACGACGCAGCAGACGGTGAATAACCCAGGCGCGAACCGATGAAAACCACGACCACGGGCATACACCTTGGCACGAGCGATCACCATCTATAAACGCTACACGCTTTCCACCCTGCCAATAAGTGACCCGCGTACGGTACAGACAGCATACACGGGACCTGTCTACCCATGCGCCTCATGCACATCCACACCGCCTCCCCGCTGGGGATGGGCACCCCCCCCCCCAGCCCCCCTTGAACACCCTGTCGGGATATAGACCCTTGTCGCTAGTTGGTCAGTCCCCCTTCACTTCATAGACCGACTTTTGAAGCGTTGCCCTTCGTTTATCGTGAGCTGCACAAACAGACAAAAAACGAATCTCCCGGCTGCAATTGGAAGTAATGTGGTTACAAAAATCGCGGACGGCAGTCGTCGCCACAATTTTGAATCGGAAACGCGCGTGTAAGTTTCCTTTCAGGAACAAAAAAACATCCTTCTGAACGTCATGAACAGGGAGGTTGGGGGGGGGGGGCGCCGTTGTCTGACGCAAGGTGGTGCATTGCTCTGTGCGGGGGTCCACATTGCGAACGTTGCGACAATGAAGCCGACAGCACGATCACGGTGACCGCGGCGTGGGTGTGGAAGGTAAAGGCGCGGCCCTGCAACTGCCCGCTCGCGCCACTGCTAGCAGAAGGGTCTTCGCTCACGGTGAACTCGAATTCGTTGCAGAATTATCAAGCGATAGTATTTCAAAAGCAAACAAAAAGTGTTGCTGGTTGACAGGAGGTCACGTCCGGGAGGTAGGGACGTGCTCAGGACTACGGACTGCTCGTTGAGGAATAGAAAATCATCATCAGACATGGTTTTTGTTTGTTATTTCAAAATCCACGATCTTTGATATTGACTCGTATTTTCACGCGTAGCGCCAAACGAAGAGTCTTAACTCTCTCGCTCGTGAGAATCGAGCGAGTTAAACACGAGGACTACATTTTGTATTACTCATGGCTAAGTCGTTTGCGAATTGCTCCTTGCTCGGTGATCCACGCCATTCTGAAAGGTGAAGACGCAGCAGCGAGTTGCGACGCTGGCAAGTCGCCCCATGAGGCTGCCGGTTGTTATCGCGACCAGCGAAACGTCGAAACGCGAATTCTAAATCCCGTGGGTTTAGTCTCCAACGCGCCGGTTGTGCTGCGGTAGTAACGAATCGGCAGGTTTTGTTTACGTGACAACGCTTCCTAAATTGGCGGTGGTGGGTTAACGACACATTTGTATTCATGCGACTCTAATCAACCCCCCTCCAAACCCCCCCCCCCCCCCCCCCTTTATTACGGACAGTCTGGAGTTTGAGCGGTGGAGACGAGCGGGGGAGGAGGAAAGCGCAGCGGGGGGGAGGGGGGGTAAAAGCGTTAAGAGTACAAATAAATTAAGGGTCTATAGAGCGAGCAAGAGAGCATACATCTCGAGTGTAAGATGTGTGCGTGCTAGTGTAGTAGCCACACGCACACACAGTGAGAGAGAGAGAGTGAGCGAGAGACGCGAGGTGTAATTTCAGTGTAAGACAAACAGAGACGATGACAAATTGTGAACCCGGGTCAAGCGGCCCGGCAAGTGATATACGTACAGCAGAAGACTCGCGCACACAGCCCGGAGGGATAGCGAGCAACGAAACCTTCCCGGCCACACGGGCGCACAGCGCCTAGACGACTACTGCTACTAGATTTGAAGCTTTCGTGACTGCAAGGATTCATATTCTTAGGTTTTTTTGGTAAAGTCACGTAGGTGAAAATTTTTAAAATTAATAAAAGTAAAATAAAAATTAAATAAAAATCACGACGTTTCGGAGGCAACTCAAGCTTCCGTCTTCAGGTGACTTTACCGAAAAAACCTAAGATATGACTACTGCTACCACAACAATGTTGTGTGTGTGTGTAGTGTGGGGGGGGGGGGAGTGGTGGCGCAGTGGTTAGCGTGCTGCGTTAGGAACCCTCTCACCCGAGTTCGATTCCCGCTCACGGCCAACAATATCTGAACCGCATCTACGCCTCCCCCAACCTCCACCTCACCAACTCGGACTGGTGAAGTATGGTCACACAACAGCAGACTGACACAATGATTGTCTATCATTAGAATAATTACAAGCGTACCTCTCCGAACTATGAGACGCGCATTTCCCACCCCACTCCCCTCCCCTCTGAAAGTAAAAACCGAAGTCAGAGGTGCGTCTTGTAATGCGGTAGGCGTGCCCGTGAAAAAAAATTGTCACTGGGGCAAGTGCTGTTAGCGAGCAGCACCTATGAAGGCCGGCACGGCACACGAGGGGGTGGGGGGTGGCCAGCACCACGCCCGGCCGCCTTTGTCTCCCTAGTGGCGCTGTTTACACAACGCACCAGGTACTCATTTGAGGCTGAGTCGACCTGGGGGAGGCCCAGGACCGGTTCAGATAATCGTCACTGGTGTTGGCCATGAGCGGGAATCGAACCCGGGTGGGCAGGTTCGTAGCGCAAGCGCGCTAACCGCTACACCACCGCTCCCCTCTATATATACATACACACAGACGGACCGTATGGGCTCTAAGCTGCTACATATTTATATTTAGAAGTCCTGGTTCTATTTTAAGCCCATCGTACACGTTATTGCGTCAACTAAGACCGACTAAGCCTGAGAGAGAGAGAGGCATTCGCCGAGAGATATAAACTCGTACACAAACCCAATCATCTATGCGGGGTTTTATCTTTCCATTTTAAGCATTCCGCGAGTATCATTTGAGCCAAATACGCGTGATGTATGGGGCGAGGGGGGAGTGGTGGCGCAGTGCTCTTCGCGCTGCGCTATAAACAACGTCGGTAACACAATCTGCACGTGCTGTCCATTGTAATGTGCGCTGAACTTCAAGCTGCGTTTGTCAGTCCACTGCTGGATTAGTGTCAAGCGCACGCCGTTGCCCGTCGCTGGGGTCGTTTGACCATACTTCACCACCCTGGGTACGCTCGGTGGCCGATGGGATACTTGCCGCTGAGCCGTGGCCGGGATTCGAATTCAGGCCGTCGAGTTTGATGCGCAGTGCGCTAACCACTGCGCCACCGCTCCACGCCGTGCATAGCTGTGTAACACCATTCACCCGTGCGCCTATTGCAATATGCGAAAGTGTGCCTGTGGTATCTCCCCGTTGGAGTTTCCAAACAGCGTGCTGTATTGCACACAAATCCAGTTCGTAGCTGCGCCAGCATTATACACGGAGCCAGCGTTTAACGTTGGCCAGGGTTGTCCGTATCCGGAAAAAAAAAATACACATACATTTATATTGCTCCTACCCGACCCCACCACATCAAGTATACAGTACATCTCGCTGTGGCGCGCGAGTCATGCGCCACATCCAGCCCAGCAGCGAACGTGTTCGGTGAGGAATTGACACGCGCGCACACACAGAAACAAGAAGCGATCGTCCCCTGAGTAGCCTTGACAGACTGTTGGCGGGCCAAGCGCCGTTTCGCGAGCACGGGGGTTTGTTGGGTAGGTGGCTAACACAATGGCCCGGCCGCCTTTGTCTTCCCAGTGCCGATGTTTTACACACACACACGGAACTAGGTACAGTGCTCGTCTAAGGCACAGTCGACGTAGCGGGGGTTCAGATATGCACGCGCGCAGCTCCACACGTGGACGCAACGCAGCAGGAGGAGGAGCAGGAGAGTATATACGGGATAAATCAGACCGTCGGCAAATTAGGTGGTGCCGTGCGGCCAAGTATATGAAGAATGACGCACGTAAGACGAAAATTGCATCGCTCCCCTCTGGGGGGTAATTGCGGGCGTGCAGCGAGCGCGGTGCCCCCCGGTAGACGGGGCGTCGACGCGTAATCGCAGCTCCACTGTCCAGCATCCTCCGCCGCCCCTCATCCTCCTTCTAATTCCCAGCCGAGCAGAGCCGCTATCGCAATGGGGTCGGTCGATCGGCTGGCCGGAATGCCGATCCCCATTGCAGCGCCGTCACGGATTTATACTCGGCGCTTCTTATTCCCGAGTCACGGCCACTAGCCTCACGTAGAGATGGCAGATAGACAGGCTCTTACATAGAGATACACAGGCTCTTACATAGACTTACACAGAGATACACACGCTCCTACATAGACTTACATAGAGACAGCCAGGCTCTTACATAGACTTACATAGAGATACACAGGCTCTTACATAGAGATACACAGGCTCTTACATAGACTTACATAGAGACAGCCAGGCTCTTACATAGAGATACACAGGCTCTTACATAGACTTACATAGAGATAGCCAGGCTCTTACATAGAGATACACAGGCTCTTACATAGACTTACATAGAGATAGCCAGGCTCTTACATAGAGATACACAGACTCTTACATTGAGATACACAGGCTCTTACATAGACTTACATAGAGACAGCCAGGCTCTTACATAGAGATACTCAGGCTCTTACATAGAGATACACAGAGATAGCCAGGCTCTTACATAGAGATACACAGGCTCTTACATAGAGATACCCAGGCTCTTACATAGAGATACCCAGGCTCTTACATAGACTTACATAGAGACAGCCAGGCTCTTACATAGAGATACACAGGCTCTTACATAGACTTACACAGAGATACACAGGCTCTTACATAGACTTACACAGAGATACACAGGCTCTTACATAGACTTACACAGAGATACACAGGCTCTTACATAGAGATGCACAGAGATAGCCAGGCTCTTACATAGACTTACACAGAGATACACAGGCTCTTACTTAGACTTGCATAGAGATACCCAGGCTCTTACATAGACTTACATAGAGATACACACGCTCCTACATAGACTTACATTGAGATACACATGCTCTTACATAGACTTACACAGAGATACACAGGCTCTTACTTAGACTTGCATAGAGATACCCAGGCTCTTACATAGACTTACACAGAGATACACACGCTCCTACATAGACTTGCATTGAGATACACAGGCTCTTACATAGAGATACACAGAGATACACACGCTCTTACATAGAGATACACAGAGATAGCCAGGCTCTTACATAGACTTACATTGAGATACACAGGCTCTTACATAGACTTACACAGAGATACACACGCTCCTACATAGACTTACATAGAGACAGCCAGGCTCTTACATAGACTTACATAGAGACAGCCAGGCTCTTACATAGACTTACATAGAGATACACAGGCTCTTACATAGACTTACATAGAGACAGCCAGGCTCTTACATAGACTTACATAGAGATACACAGGCTCTTACATAGACTTACATAGAGACAGCCAGGCTCTTACATAGACTTACATAGAGACAGCCAGGCTCTTACATAGACTTACATAGAGATACACAGGCTCTTACATAGACTTACATAGAGACAGCCAGGCTCTTACATAGACTTACATTGAGATACACAGGCTCTTACTTAGGTAAACATAGAGACCCACGCTCTTACCTAGTCTAACATGCACGCAGCGATCTCCATCCTCGCAGGACGAAGATCGCCCATCCAAGCACTGGACAGGTTAATCGCTGCTTAGCTTGCAAGATGGGACGAGACCTGGCGCATTCCAGGCAATTTGGGTTCTGTGCGGATATCAAATACCCGTGTGTGTGTGTGTATATAGCGGTAGTGTAGTGGTTAGCGCGCTGCGCTATGAACCTGGCGACCCGGGTTCGATTCCCGCTCACGGATAACACCAGTGACGATTATCTGAACCGGTCCTGGGCCTCCCCTAGGTCGACTCAGCCTTAAATGAGTACCTGGTGCGGTGTGTAAACATCGCCACTGGGGAGACAAAGGTGGTCGGGCGTGGTGCTGGCCACCCACCCCCTCGTTCGTGTACCGTTCCGGCCTTCATAGGTGCTCGCTAACAGCACTTGCCCCTACAGTCTGTTAAGGCTATACGGGGGATCTTTGTCTTTGTATATATAGCACTGTGTGGGGAGCGGTGGCGTAGCGGTTAGCGCTACGCTGCGTGTCGAACCCGACGACCCGATTATCTGAACCTGTCCTGGGCCTCCCCTGGGTCGACTCAGCCTCAAATGAGTACCTGGTGCGATGTGCGAACATCGCCACTGGGGAGACAAAGGCGGCCGGGCGTGGGGCTGACCATCCCAACCCCTCGTGTTGGCTTTTCTGGTCTATTGCGGTGCTGCTCGCTAACAGCACTTGCCCCAACATTCGTTTAAGGCTGTACTGGGAATCTTTGTCATAGCGCTGTGTTGAGGCATGTCACACGCATGCCTCTTGATATGTAGACCTAGGGATAACGCACGAAATATCTTCTTTATACATCGCAACAGTGAGCCACATACACGACGACACGGGGGCAGTGTGTTTATTGTTGGAATGTAGCACGTGCGTCGGAAACGTAGATAAAATAAGTGTAAATGTTAACCACAAATCTTAAAACATTCACTTATCGTTTTGTATGCAAGTTTTTGTTTTATTTTGTTAATCTATGTAAGTAGATGTATTTGTATGTATGTTGAACTGCTTTCGAGTCGTACGTAGCCAACCCGCGCTAATCGGGAGGTCCGGGGGAAAGACCGCAGATCAAACACAAAAAAGCAGTTCTAAAGAAATAAGAGTTCATTTAACCCTTTACACGTAGTGCGTAAGTAAGGGTATATTGTACAGCGTACGCGGCATTCCTTCACGTAACGATGCAGGGTTCACGTTGCCTTTACGCACGCCCCACCCGAACACTTTTATTATCAGATAAAAACTACAAATCCGATCCGGTCTAAATGCCGACCCCAAAGCGATTCTGCATCTCCGGTTTATATATTAAAAAAAAGTCCGCACGTTGCTTGCAAACGATCGCTAAGCCACTCAGTGAAAGCGCAGTACGAGGCAGTGTTTATACTTTAAGCGACTATTTACACAGCTTTGACGTTAGTTATATATATATAGCACTATATATAGCAGCAAATTATCGTACTATCTGGAATGTTCTACACATTGGGATCTACGGATGAAACGCGTAGTGAAAGTTGCACGCAGGCAAATGTATACTTGAATTTGTATTGCTATTGTTGCAAATGTGCGACGCACTTTTGCCACGTATTTTAAAGTGTTACAAAAAATGTCGGTGCGTCTTATAATTCGGTAGACACGTGCGCGCGTGTGTGTGCGTGGGTGACCAGATCTGTTAAACTATTAACATCGGGCACGCCGTTTCAGCTAATATAAACAAGGTGATATTTTAAACATATATATGTGATTTAAAAATACGCTTATCTTGTGCACAGATATTTGTACAAATTCAACACAATATAAAGCTCACTCGGTTCGTCATTAACATTCATGCTTTCGTATCGCAAAACGGATATACTTGTACAGTAGGCGAACGCTTTTAGAAATTGCCCTTCCTAAGAGCTAGACGCTACTTCTCCCAGTCACACAAAAAAAAAACTTCTAATCAACAATTCTGTGTATATCTGCGTCCGTATAGGCACGCAGTGTATAGGCAATATCAGCAAACCGCAAAGACAAAGATCCTCCCCCGTGTAGCCTGAACAGACTTTTGGGGCAAGTGCCGTTAGCGAACACCTACAAATGGCTGATACGGCACACGAGGGGATGGGTGGGTGGCCAGCACCACGTCCTGCCGCCTTTGTCTTCCTAGTGGCGATGTTTACCGCACCAAGTACTCATTTGAGGCTGAGTCGACCTAGGGGGAGCCCAGGCCCTGGTCGAGATAATCGTCACTGATGTTGTCCGCTACACCACCGCTGCCGGGGCACCATCGGCAAGCCAGACACACACACCCACAGCGCTCGCTCCACAAGCGACTCGCACGGACCTCTGTGCCTACGGGGGCCACTCCGCCCATTGCCCCCCCCCCCGCCCCCCCCCCCGGTGCAGTTGCACCGCCTGCGCACTCAATATGTATGCACAGGGATCGGCAAACATAATAACGAGGAGACATTTTTTTGTTCAAATTCGGTATTAAAAAAAAACCACTCAGCATTTCAGGAGCCGCAGGTTGACAACGCCCCGGTATACAGTACAGCTACGCAACTACTCTCTCCCTTCCTCTCTCTCTCTGTGTGCGAAGTAATCACCGTCTACGTTTGTCGCGACTGCGCCGTGTTTTTTACGGTCCTCCCGATGTACGTGCTCTTCGTACCGCGCGCTGCTCGGCGTGATGTCCGACGTTTCGCACCGCTCGCTCGGGAGCCGCTGCTTCTTCAGTTTTCAATCGGTTACCGAAGAAGGAACGAGCTGAACAAGCTCCCGGCACGTGGGTGCGAAACGTCGAACATTAACGCGCGGGAGAACACCCCCCCCCCCCCCTCCAGCCCCATCCACCGAAACCCTATCAGAGAACGCGCACGTGGAAAACCGCGAACCGGCGAGAATTCGCGATCCAAACCACGACCCTCGCGAATCGCAACCGACGCGTCTGTCTCTCTGCTAACAGCCGCACCCCCCCTCACCTCCAATCTGTTACCCCCCCCTCCGCCACACCACCCCCTTCTCCCCCGCCCCTCCAGGTGTGGTTCAAGAACCGTCGCGCCAAGTGGCGGAAACGTGAGCGGAACCAGCACGCGGAGCTGTGCAAGAACGGCTTCGGCCCCCAGTTCAACGGACTCATGCAGCCCTACGATGACATGTACTCGGGATACTCGTACAACAACTGGGCGGCCAAGAGTCTCACCTCCAACCCGCTCTCCTCCAAGAGCTTCCCCTTCTTCAACTCCATGAACATGAACGCCGCTCTCTCGTCGCAGAGCGTCTTCTCGTCTCCGGGCACCATGAGCATGTCGACTGGGATGGTGCCACCGTCCGTGCCCAGCGTGCCCAGCGCGGGCCTCAACAACCTGAGCGGGCCCGCGCTCAGCTCGGCCGGCCCCACGTGTCCCTACGGGGGCCCTCCGGCCGCCGCGTACATGTACAGGGATACGTGCAACTCGAGCCTGGCCAGCCTGCGTCTCAAGGCGAAGCAGCACTCCGGGTTCGGCTACCCGCCGGGCGTGCAGCCTCCTCCCGCGGCGTTAAGCGCCTGCCAGTACGCCATGGAGAGGCCCGTCTGATTTCGCCGTGGGACTTTTATATATAAATATATACATGTATACAAGCATACACACGTACACGGAGTGCGCACGCAACCTACCCACGAGCACGCACGCACGAGCACGCGAGAAGACAGAAGAACGAGGAGGATGGATGGATGGAGGATGGAGAGGCGAAGGGACGGTTTGGAGCAAGGCTAAGATGAAGAGTGGTTGGTTGGTTGGTGGTGGTGGTTGTTGTGGTGGTGGGGGTAGGAGAGATCTGACTCGGGTTGGAGGAGTGAGCGCCTCCCGCTCCTCCACACCCATGGATATCTCCGTGCTGGGAGGAGGGGGGTCGCGTTAATTCTTAAATTCCACTGCCGCTGCGTTTGTGTATTGGGGGAAGCGGCGCGTGGCGAATCGGGCGTGACTCGGCCAGAGTGAGACTGAGAGCTAAACAAACCCGAACTACACACATGATAAAATAATAAAAAAATAAACCCCCGCCACGCAAACAAGGACCTAATAATCAGTGACAGGACGTGTGGATGATTCGTTTCCGCTATATCAACGTCTCGATCTAAGTGCTATATATATCCCTGTTATCTGCATCTCGCGCTGGGAGATTTCTGCCCGGTACAGAAGCGACTCTTTCATCTCCAGAGTTCGTCCATTAATTTGATGATGATGATATTACTGATGATATTGATGATGATGACGATATTGATTATGATACTGATGATGATGATAGGGGGGGAGTGGGGGGGGGGAGTTTAAAACGTACGGTAAAATAATATCTGACTTTGTTTTCCAATTAAACCCATGCGAAGTTCCCCCACCCCACCCTAAAATAATAGTAAAAAAAAAATTAAGACAATAGGATTTGAGAGCTGAAGGACGCCGTGGTTGTATAGCATAATCCTAGTGACGGTTTAGGGACGCGTATATATAGGTACTTGACGGGATGAATGTACATACACTGTAATGTCGTCGTTTTGTAATCGTTATCCGATGTTGATGTGGCGTATATTTGAAAGAACAATAAAAATCTGTGTCTCATCACCAACGAGAGAGCGAGAGAGCGAGAGAGAGAGCAGTGCGGCGAACACGGACATGAGAGGCGAGGTTGTCTCGCGGTTATCACCGCCGTTGTGTGCTTCAGCATAACGTCCACAATTCAGTGAAACCTCGGTTTGCGTCGGGGATGCGTTCCCCGCGAGGAAATATCAAAACGACGCATATCGAAGCGATTCACAGGTGGTGTAGGCGGTGGAGGCGAAGGCTGAGAGGCGTCGGATACGAGAACGAACGGGACGATACGTGAGTGTGGGGTTTGAGGCGATGTGTAAGTGTGGAGTTGAAACGACGCAAATCAGGTGGCGGTTTAACACGTAGTAGGCTTTCGTGACCAATATCATCCATAAATACAGGCGTTTTGGGTTAGATCGCGTTACTATTATTTACCCGATCTAACCCCAAAAAAACCTGTATTACAGGTGGCGGTGTTAATAATTAATAATAATTATAATAATAAAGTGACGACGTCTTTGCGAAACGACTTAAAAAGGCTGCCTAACCCCCCTCCCTCTCTCCCCAGTCATCACGACGCACGCCCCCCCCCACACCCTCTCTCTCTCTGTGCACGCCTTACCAACCAACCATCCGCGCCAACGACAATTAAGCCTCTACACGCTGCACGAGCCCGATGCTTGTGAAACGCGTCCCACGTGATGCAACGAGCCCTGATTTCAAATCGCCTTCGCGTCGTCCGTGGCACGCGTGCACAACACGAGACGCAAAGTCACACGATCACCCCGTGTAGCCTCTGACAGGCTGTTTGCGAGCACCTATTAAGGTCGACAACGGGGCGCGCGAGGGCGCGACGTGGAACAAGACTCACGTCTGGCGGGGCCCGCCTTTGTCTCCCCAGCGGTTCACATTGTGTCTAACCGCAGATATTTTACGCGTTGCATGTCACAAGCTTCGGGCCAATGCAGTGGAACAACCATGACTTGTCGACC
Organism: Lampetra planeri; assembly: GCF_965212315.1. NCBI lineage: Eukaryota > Metazoa > Chordata > Hyperoartia > Petromyzontiformes > Petromyzontidae > Lampetra > Lampetra planeri. The sequence continues at coordinate 4,844,216 of NC_136115.1, forward strand.
GTTCGATTGAACACGAGCTGCAGAATCGATAACGATTGATATGCGCCCGAACAAACAGCCTGAGAAGAACTGTGGGGCGTGCTCGCAGCTTACTCGCTGTAGCGTGGCGTGCACGTGTACGCAGTCGTGTACAGAATGCGGTACGCGCACAATCTGAATTCGTCGTGACGGGTAGCGTGTATCTGCGTGCGCCCACATCTCAAGACGCTGTGCAGAAGGAACAACTGCGGGCGCATTTATATCTTGCATTGAGAGCTCAAATGTCAGCGTTAGGCAGAGGAAGGGTCTTGAGTCTACGCATGCATAAAGGGCAGGAGGTGGGTAGCACGGATGGATGGGGAGGAAGGAGGGAACAGAAATTAGAGGATGGTCCAGATGTCTTGTGACCACCATTTAATTCTCTGAAACTTATTTTTTTTAAGTTAAGGTCTATTTAAAACAGAAATGAATGTCCAAAGATCGGTTAAAAAAAACATATTTAGGGGGGTCAATTTATTGGGGGTCACAAGACGTCTCGACCATCCTGTACACGCGCGGCTGCATTTTGCCGGTGAGACTCAAATGAATGTCGTCAAAACCGGTCCAGAGAGGGGCCTGCTCAAACACGCGCCACGTGGACAGACGTTTGAATGAAAGCCCCCCCCCCCACCAATACCCCCACCAATCCCCCCTCCAGCCCCCCCCCCCACCAGCCCCCCCCACCAATACCCCCACCCCACCAATACCCCCACCAGCCCCCCCCCCACCAGCCCCCACCCCCCACCACCCCTTCCCCTCCCACCCACATCGCCTTCGCCACGAACCGCCAGAGCGAAGTGGCAAGTCACGTGGCACAAACGACTCACAGACACGGCACGGCAATTGCCATTGGGGAGGAGGTTTAGTTTTTAAAACGAGGTCTTTCAAACATATTCTTTACTGCTGCAGTACTACTATTTTATGTATTTTATTTTACCAGGTAAGGCCCACTGAGTTATTTCAGAAGCGATCTGGCTATCAACAAATGGTTGGTCAACGAAGTGGCTGATCGCCTTCACGTGGAAATGTATTTCGGCCAAACACTCCAAGCGCACGTAGATTCTAAATGTGGAGGGGGAACGAAACCGGCGGATCCGGAGAAAAATCCACGCGACCACGGGGAGAGCGTGGGAACTCCAAATGTACAGCAGGCGTCAGGGTCGGCATCGAACCCACGACCTCTTGTATACCAGGCGAGGTAGTAAACAATTCACCACCACGGCGCCCACGCATACCAATAGCTCACGATACAAATAGATTACGATGCGTCTACGAGCTCTCATGCAGGGATAGAGCGAGGTGCAGGGCTGGCACCCGCGATTAGCACGGTTAGCGACGTACGGTGCGAAAGAAGTGCAACATGCACGCACGTACAGAAATGGAACGACGCAGCCGCTGCGCTGATTGTATTTGTTTCAAGACCTCATCCCGCGTCACTCCCTGCACACCGCGTTCCATTGCGAGGGGGCAACGGAGTGAAAGGCGGCACCAATAGCCGGGGAAAAACGAGGAAACAAGAAGAATGCTCTGGACAATTTTCAATTGTCCCATAAGTAAAAAAAACAATAATCTATCGCTCTATATTCTTGGATCGTTCGGTAAAGTCGAGTAGAAGGGAAATAATAAAACAATAAAAATATAACATAATAAAATGATTGTTTTATAATTTTTATTATTAATAAATCATAATAAAATGATTATGTTTTAGAATTTTTATTATTTTATCATTTCTTTTCTACGTGACTTTACCGAAAGAACCAAGACTATGAATCCCTGCAGTCACGAAAGCTTGGAATCAAAATCTATCGCTCTATGTTTTGAGTTCGTAGGCAGTGATGGTGCGGTAATGCACTGGTATACAGTGGACTCGCTCATTCATTCGTAATGCGCGCATCAATTATATATGCGCAGCGTACTAATGACATCTAACGTACGCCGCTTACCACAAGCGGACGCAACAGCGTCTTCAATACGAAGCAAGGATGGAGATGCGATCGGGACTGCGTCATTTGGTTTACGACCGCAGACAAATGATTCATGAATGCGCTGTGTCTATCGCAGGGCGTGGTATCATTGTGTAAACATGCGTTCCGCGACTCGTGTCAATTCTCTCGATGCCGCTGGAAGGGTTAACAGTAGGAATTTGCCACTGCTTACAGGCGAAGCTGTAATCTATAATGAGAAAGAAAAATATAAAACATACATTGTGAACACGAAAACCCAAAAGTTGAGAAATTGGGCCCCCTGGAATGATGATTGCCCCGAGGGAGAGGCTGGCTCCGCGCACGGGAAAATGTCAGCCGAAGCGCTCTAAATTGCCTCAAACCTTCTGCTGAGACTACAATTCACCTCCCGTGGAGTGTGACGGAGAAATGGAAAGAAGACGGCCGAAGTGCGTTTCCGGTTACGAGTGAAACAAAGACAAAGGTGCCCCCTCCCCCACCCGTGCAGCCTTAACAGACTGGTGGGGCAAGTGCGGTTAGCGAGTAGCGCCTATAAAGGCCGAAACGGCGCACGAGGGAGTGGGTGGCCAGCACCGCACCGGCCGCCTTTGTCTCCCTCGTGACGATGTTTACGCACCGCACCAAGTACACACTTGAAGCTTGGCCGTGAGCGGGAATCGAACTCGGGTTTCATTCCCGAGTTGCGTAGCCTACGAAGGCAACGTACAAACACAGCACGTGTACATCAGACTTTGATCAAATCCACTGCTGGATGATACATCTGACACCCCCGATTCGCCGTACCCTCGGGACAGCTCTGCACCCAGCCGGGTGATGAATGCGTTGCACAGCCGCCGATGTCCTCGTTAAAAGCGAGGCCACGCTTAAGGCACGGGCTGCTACCCTCCCCTTCCTCCCTCCCTCTCTCCCTCTCTCTCTGCACGTTTTATCAATCATCCATCCGTGCTAATGACAATTAAGCCTTTACACGCTGCACTTGCCCGATGATTGTTAAACGCGTCCCCACGTGATGGAACGAGCCCTGATTTCAAATCATGCTGGAGGATACCTTGCCTCGTTCGCCTTCGTGTTGTGTACGTGTTGTGTACGTGTTGTGTACGTGTTGTGTACGTGTTGTGTACGTGTTGTGCACGTGTTGTGTACGTGTTGTGTCGTCTGTGTGCACAGCAGGGAGCACAGGTGGTGCATCTGCCAGTCATCTCGAGCCACCCGTAACGCCTGGGTCTGTGCCGTGACCTGCCAGTAGCGACCCTTCTGCTCGTGGCGTGACGTGACGTATGCATATTGGACTTCTTTCGTACCGCACGCAGCCAACCGTGGTCATCGAAGGCGCGCAGGGAATGGCTACAAACTAAACACAAACATCAGTGACGGCCGCAACGTGCACCTAGCCTGGCACAAGCGATGCGGCGACGTCACCGCCGCTCTGAGTGTGACAAAGGCTTGCCCCGAGAGCCTGTGAAGGCGACACGGGGGGTGGAGGGTGGGGGATCTTTTTCGTGTTTGTGACCAGGGCGGTAGGGCGTGGTGCTCGCAACGCCACGCATATGCCGGCCTTCATAGGTGCCCTCTATCGGTACTTGCCCCCCCCCGAAGAATCCGTCGAAGGCTTCACGTGGATGGGTGGGGTGGGGGGCTCTTTGTCTCTGCCCCCCCCTCCGCACCGCTCCACGTGGCGTGCAGAGAGGGGCTGCTTTGGGAATGACGATGTGCACATTGCGGCACGCGTGTCCGTGCGCGGTGACATCTCGTGCGTTTCCCCGCGTGAATGTTTTTGCATTCGCGTGCAAATATAAAAAAAAACACGATCTCGCTAACGTCACGCGCGAGTTGTTTCGCAATCATCGGGCGCGTTTGGCGCGTAACGACCGAATTTACATGTAAAACGTAAGCGGCGGCGCTTGCGAAAATACCCCGTCTCTAATTACGTGCGGGTCGCGTGGAGCGGTGGCGCAGTGGTTAGCGCGCGCTGTGCAATGAATTTGGCCAAACCCGAGTTGGATCCCCCGGTAACGGCTAACACGAGCGGCGAGTTGCATCTGAAAAGGTGTTTGGAAAATCCACTTTGCCAACCAATGGCCTACGTGGTGAAGTAATGGCCAGAGAACCCCCCTCCCCCACCTCAGTTTAACACGAAGGCTTTTCGCGACCAATATCATCCATAATAGAGGTTGTTTTGGGTTAGATCGCGTAAATATATAAATGTGTCGTTAAAACCCGCCACCACCCGACACAGCCAACTAGTAAGGGTTGTCACGTCAACAGAACGTGGCCAATTCGTCACTAGTCCAGCACACCGGTTGTGTGTTGGAGGTGTTGTGGCTTGGCTCTCCAACACACCGGTGTGCTGTACTAGTGACGAATTGGCCACGTTCTGTTGACGTGACACCCCCCCACCCCCACCCCCCCGTAACCTCTGTACGGCATGGGAAGGCCGTCGTCCAGTCGTGCATTGGCAGCGAGCCGCACATTTCTTGTTGTTACTCCTCGTCCTCCTCCTCTTCCTCCCCCTCTCCGTGCAGTGTGCGGGTCACGGGCTCTGCATGTCCACGGTCGTGTGCGGGGAGCGGTAGCGTGGCCGTCGGCGCGTTGCGCCACGAACCCGACTTGCCGAACACACAGCCACGCTCGGTGGCGAATGATTTGAACCGCTCCTGGGCCTCGAACGAGGTGCTGCCTACAAGCATTGCCACTGGGGAAGACAAAGACGGCCGGGGCGTGGTGCTGCCTACCCCCCCCCCGGCCTTCATAGTATTTGCCGCTCGCTCACAGCACGTGCCCCCCGAGACTCTACCGAGGCTGTCTGCGTGGCTGGCGGGGATCTTTGTCCGTGCGCCGCCGCTGGCTCGGGGGAAGCGGCGCTCGCACCTCGCGCGGCCCGCACGACGCTGCCGCGGGGCGCGAACGGCGCCCGTAAATAACGCGGTGGTGGTGGTGATGGTGGTGATGCAGCAGCAGCAGCGGCACCACCATCGCCGCCGTCGTGGCGGCTCCAGCTGTTAGCTCGTGTGTACACACGCCCGGGGAGGGGTGGTGGGGAGGGGGGGTGGTGGAAAGGGGGGTGGTGGTGGGGGGTGGTGGGGAGGGGGGGGTTGGGAGGGGTGGGGAGGGGTGGTGTGAAGGGGGGTGGGGATGGGGGGAGTGGGGGGGGTGTGAGGGGGTGGTGGGGGGGCACTGGGGAGACAAAGGCGGCCGGGCGTGGTGTTGTCAGTCACCCCCCCCGCCCTCCTCCTCTCTCGTGTGCCGTGTCGGCCTTAATGGGTGCTGCTCTTTGATCCCGTGAGTAGAAGGACGCGGGTTGCAGCGCAGACTCAGGCTGGAGCAGACGCGAGTGGCTCTGCTCTTGAGGCTCCGCGCGCGTTGTCGCTTTGTCTTCGTCTTCATGTCGTGGGGAGCGGTGGCGGAGCGGTTAGCGCGCTCTCGCTACGAACCCGGCAGAGACCCGAGTTCGATTCACGCTCACGGCCAACAACACTCAGTGACGATTGTCTGAACCGGTCCTGGGCCCCCCCCCTCCCCTAGGTCGACTCGGCATCAAATGAGCGCCTGGTGCGGTGTGTGGTAAACATCGCCACGAGGGAGACAAACGCGGCCGGGTGTGGTGTTGGCCACCCACCCCCTCGTGTGCCGTGCCGGTCTTCATGCGTCCTTGTCGTTATGAAGACCCAACAGTCTATTGGGGCTATGCGGTGTGGGTGGGTGGCATGTGTCTTTGTGTAGGAGTGAGTGAACCTTTATGGATGTGCTTGGGTGTATTTTGCACGTCTTGTGAGTTTATGGGTGTATTTATGTTTGTATTTGTAAGTATACACTACCTATATTACGTAAGTGTGTGATTAGTGGTTCGTTCACTGTCAACTACGTTCGATTCAAATAGTCACGTCCTACAACCGCAGTGGCAAATCGCACCCGAACCTGCCCGGGCCCTCTCTTAGGTAGACTCGGCCTGAAAAAAAGTTTACATAAACATCAGAACTGGCGAAACAAAAGTGGCCTTGCGTGGTTTTGGCGACACTACAGTCCCAATAGGGGCTCGCTAAAATGTACAGTCCCTAAGATAAACAAGGCTCAACGGGGGCTGTGTGTGGTATGTGCGTGCGTGGGGAGCGGTGGCGCAGTGGTTAGCGCGCTGCGATCCTAGTTCGATTCCCGCTCATGGCCAGTAACGGTGGATAACATCTGAACCCTGGGCGGATTCAGCCTCAAATTAGTATCTAGTGCTGGTGGGTAAACATCGACACTAGGGGAGACAGAGGCGGCCGGGCGTAGTGCTGACCACCCACCCCTTCGTGTGCCGTGCAGGCCTTCACATGTGCTCGCTGATTGCACTTTCCCACTACAATCTGTGTTCAAGCAATGCGTGGGATCTTTGTCTTTGTGCATCTGCGTGCGCGCGGGTGGTTGACGGGTGGCGTTCTGGTTAGCGCACTGCACCACGCACCCCTTGACCCGAGTTCTATTCCCGGACACAGCGAATGCCGCCAGTGGCGAGGAGACATTTGAACCGATCGCGGGTCGCCCACCTGACTCGACTCGGCCTTAAACGAGTGCCCGCGGTGACGGCTGCGTGGGGCATCGGTAACGGGGGAGACAAAGGTGACCGGGCGTGGAAGCTGACGGCACCACACCACGCCGTGTGCCGCTCCGGCCTTCATAGGAGGGTGCTCGCTTTACAGCACTTGCCCCAGTCGTCTTACGAAGGCTACGTGGGAGATCTTTGTCTTTATTAGGGGGGGGGGGGGTAGAGAGGGAGAGGCGGCGTGAGTGCGAGTTATAATTAAAATAAATACCCCCCGTGTCTTTAAATATACATGCACTCGAAGCGGGGCCAGCGAGACCCACGTGTGTGTGCGCGCGTAACCACCTACACCGGGCTGAAAGAGGCATTAACGGGGGGCATTACCCCAAAGCGGCATAAGTATAGGGTGTGTGTGTGCGGGGATGTTGCGATGGAGTATTCCGAGGCAAACGTGCACTTAGCTCGTAAATGTTTTATGCTGCTGGCTGGCTGGATGCCGTGGCTGCCGTGATCGTTTCACGGCAGCGCATTTTGTCAGCTGACGTCCCCTTTCTCTCTCTCAACGTGTCGTGCGCGCGCGCGCGGACGCACGCGATCATCTGCGTGGTCCGGTGTAAGGCTTGTCTGTCTGTCTGTCATGTATGTTGAACTTCTTTCGCACCCTACGTAGCCAGCCGTGCTAATCGAAGGTACGGGAGGAGGGTGACGGGAGAAAAACTAAACATATGAAGCTGTTTTCAAGAATCGAGTTTTCAATCTGTCTGGGTGCTGTTATTGCTGTTCACATCTTTATCTACGATTTGTGTAGAATTGAATTTGAGACCGTGCGTTGTTTAATACGAGGGGGCGGGGGGGTTATTGTGTCGCACGTTCAATTATCCATCCCCCACCCACCTCCCCGCCCGAGTGTTTTTGTTTGTTTAATCGGGGACACGTATAATTAGAGAGAACGGGCGCAGCTGGGGAGACGGGAGAGAATATCAGCCGGTACAGACGCGAGAGGATGTTTGCATCCGAGTGTTCGTGCCGAGCGATATCGCATGTCGCGTGCTGTGAGGATGCTGATGTGGGTTACAACGTGCGTAGTTGAGAGCGTTGTAGCGTTCTATGTAAGTGTTCTAATTATCAAGTTGATGATTTTGTTGAACCGGGTGAGAACTCGAAAAAACCATGCGGCAATAAAGCAAATTTTTTTTTTTATTATTAACAATTTTTATGTTACAAAGTAAGGGCTCACTGAGCTATATACAGCTTTTTTCAGAAGCGACATAGCCACGGATGATAGCTCAACGCGGTGGCTTTATCATGTGGAAATGTATTGCAGCCAAATATTCTATAACGGAGATTAAAAACAATCAAACAGACGTCGTGGTTGTTGAGTAGCCATACTTCACCACGCTGGTTTTAGTGCCACGTGTTCAGATAGCACGGTTGTCAACGTATGGTGCAAAAGAAGTTCAACGTACATGTAAAACAACTTTTCGGCAAAACAATTTCAGGTGACCGAGTTAATCAAGAAATGCGCTTTCCACAGCGCCACTACTCTCCCCCGCGTACCCAACAATAGGTTACCCTACAACCATTGCCTTAAATGACCCACGCACATACACGTGTATGAATACATACACAAGCGATATGGCGCACGTATACTCTTATACGTACATTGCAGCTTGCATGCGGGCATAATACATAGTGTACGTATAGAGTCGTACCACAATGTCTCTGTGCACCAGCACATTCGTGGCGGTCGTGTATACACTGTTGGACAATTCGAAGCACAAACAACGTGGGTCACGGGATGAGTGGAGAGAAGTGGGGGGATGGGGGGGTGGGGGTGTTTCTGGGAGGGGGGGGTAGGAGGGATGGGGGGAGCAGGCAAATGACACCGAACATTGACCCAGTGGCCGCGAGTCTTTCGCTCTGAGTCGCGCTGCTCATAAATGCTCCTCATAATCCACTATAATGTGAGCCCTCGGGTCTCCCGGCTCAGTGTGAAATGGAGGGTCAGAGGTGGTGCTTGAGCTGGCCGACTTCCGTTGGGTTCCGCGCGGTGAATTCACCACGACGACGAACGCGGAATCGCCGCCGCCGTCGTCACCGTCACCGTCGTCATCGCGATGTAGCCGTGGTGTCTGGAAGATCGACGGGTTTGTTGTCCGCTAGCGTCTTCTTCTTCTTCGAGAGAGAGAGAGACAGGAGCGAGACTTCATTTCAGGGCACGTGGAGCCGTGTGGCGGCCACCACGTGTTCTCGCTGGATCGCCAGCAGCGACGGCTGCCCACAGGCGTCTTGTTAACAACCGTGTCACTGAGTTAGTTTCACACGTTGTGAGGTTTTACATCATTATGAAGGGGTTTTTTGGGGGGGAGATGGGGGTTATATCGCGTAAATGTCAATGTGTCGTTAAACCCGCCACCACCCGGAATAACCAATTAGGAAGGTTTGTCACGTCAACAAGACGTACTAATGAGTAAGTATCTACACTATGGGAACCTCATTTGCCAGTAAAAATATGATAATTGGTTTTTTACCCTTCTATCTGGCAACAAAACTGACACCTTTTTTTACAAGGAGTCATGTTTGCATAGACCGCAATATCTGCAGTCATAATACAAACAAAAGACAATCAACTTCAAGGACAGTGCACATTATCAGAGTTATGTCTTTTGTTTGTATTATGACTGCAGGTATTGTGGTCTATGCAAACATGACTCCTTGTTAAAAGGTGTCAGTTTTGTTGCCAGATAGAAGGGTAAAGAACCAATTATCAATGAGTAAGTACTTCAGCACACCGGTGTGTTGGAGAGTAAACCCACAACATTTACAATTCGAGTACCTGTGACGTTTCGTTGGCGATTACAACCACTGACCATTCGGCTTTACTCTACTGAGTCTACTCTATATACAAGGCAAAGACAAAAATCCCCCATATAGCCTTCAACAGAATATTAGGGCAAGTGCTGTTAGCGAGCACCAATGAGAAGTTGGCACGGCTCATGAAGGCGTGGTGAGTGACCAGAACCACACGCCCGACCGCCTTTGTCTCTCTAGTGGCGATATTTACACACTGCACCGGGTTCCTACTACTCGTGTAATGCTGAGTCGACCTATGGGAGGCCCAGGATGTTCGTCACTGATGTTGGTCATGAGCGGGAATTAAACTCGGGTCACCGGGTTCGTAGCGGGCAGTGCGCTAACCACCGCCACCACCGCTTCCCATACGTGTGACGGAGACGCGTGGAGATTCATTGATCCGTATCGATTAAGTTCACGGATCGAATCGCACGAGTAAAAGTCGATTGTTGTTCGTCGTTGCAACGGGTTCACGTGACCCCTTGCAGACACGAGTGGCCGCTACAGTCGCTGCAACGTGAAGGTAAAATACTAAATTCTTAAAATCGCGACAATTAAAAAAAAAATCAGCGAGTAGCGACGTGGTCAAATTTAAGGCAGGTTAACACATTTTCTGCGAGACTTACAAAACCCTTTGTTCACTCAAATAAAGGCAAGGCAAGACTTTCTGGGTCTCATCAGCAGAATCGGGCTTGACAAAAACTCGACAGGTACTGCTGACATTTTTTGTTTTACCTGATGCCCTCCCTATCAAACCGCGTGGTGTGTGCCGTCTCTTCTCGCCCGGGGTACGAGGCCGCTTTCGATCAGGCGCGCGCGCGCGCACACGCGGAGAGCAAATCCGTTCGACGGGCTAACCCCTCTCGCTCGCATCGATACGAATGTTTTTGACTTCTTGTGTTGAGGTTATTGCAAACATGATGCCTTGTATAAAGGTGCCACATTTTGTACCAGTTAAAAGGGTAAACACCTATTACTATATTTTGCCACTGGTAAAGGAGATCTCATAGTGTAAATGCTTACCCCGAGCTCTCAGTACTCTGATAGTGCGCTGTCTTTGAGTTGTACGCCTTTTGGCGTCATCTGGTCCAACACCAATGGAGACTAGGCTCTAAAGAAAGCTGTCTCGGGTGTGGACCAATCAACTTCAAGGACAGTGCATATCATTATCATCATCAGAGTTGTTTCTTTTTGTTTGCATTTTGACTTCTTGTGTTGAGGTTATTGCAAACATGATGCCTTGTATAAAGGTGTCAGATTTTGTACCAGTTAAAAGGGTACAAACCTATTACTATTACAATACGATACGAATGTTGTTAAACATTTAACACAAAATGTTCTCCTCTGTATGTGAACCACATATAGCAGCAGCGCGCATTCGTGCTGAGGCATGCTGTGCTTGGCTGCGAAACGTAGATTCGAGTTTTAAATCCCAATTAAAAAAAACTAGATACATTTTTTGTGTTCTCCTTGCAGCCTTCGCGATTCTGTTCATCGTCAGCAGCTGAACAGATTTCCCCGTGCGGAGCCAAGGACTCGGTGTTTGTCTGACCCGGATCACGGGACTCGCATGTGTATTGGGACTCGATGTGTGTATTGGGACTGGGGTGTGTATTGGGCACGGGGGAGGGAGCGCTGCTGGGTAATTAAAGCAGCGCAAACGCCGATTAAAATCCCCGCCGCCACGCAAACACGGCAATCCACAAAAGCTGATCGCGTCCAGATGAGACGCACTCCACTCCCACTGCGCCCCAGCGACCACCCCCACCAACCACTGCAACCAACCACAGCCCAACGCACTCTGCTATCCTAATCCATCCCTCCCTCCCATACTCGGCCCAACACCCTACCTACCTACCACCCAGCAAGTCCACCTCTTCCTGCTCATCCAACAAGCGTCCCGCTGGGGTTGGAGGGGTGATCCCCCCCCCTCCTCCTCCTGCCGCCGCGTCTTGGGTCATCATCACAAAGACGCAAACCACTGCGTCTCTTCCACGCTCCACCCCACCCCCACGGGGGTTGTGTTTGTCTTGGGTCTGTGGCGACCACCACGACGACGTCCCGGGGCCAGGTCGTGTTGACGCTGCGTGCGCGCACATCGAGGGGGGGGGGGGGTGAGGGGGCAGGAGGGGTGGTGAGGGGGGTGAGGGGGGGCATTCACGAGCGGAGATGGCGCACGAGGCCGGGAGAAGCGCGGTCCAGTGCGCGAGGAGAGACGCTCCGTGCGGACGCGAAGGCAAAGCGACAATGCAGTCGCAGCGAGGGAGCGATGCGTTCTCGTCGAGGCGAATCGGTCACGGGCCCCCCCCCCCTCTCCTGTTCTCTCTCTAGCTGTGTGTGCGGACATAGCCTCGCAGCGGCGTCAGCTCCAACACCCACAGCGATGCGCATGTGTTTGCGTTTTGTACGAATCGATTTGCGTTCCTCTTGTTTTTGTCGTTAGGCCCGCCGTGCTCCGCGGAGTAAGCTGACGCGCGCGTGTGTGTACATGCACGCACACACGTCTGTGTGTGTACATGCACGCACACACGTCTGTGTGTGTACACGCACACACGTCTGTGTGTGTACAAGCACGCACACACGCACGCGTGTTTGCGAATCTCCATCATCCAAGAATGGAAAGATCTGCCGAAGCAAATTAGTCAATTTAAAAATATATACACTCACACATATAGTATATTTAGATGCGTGCAGACACAAGCACCTACACACGCACCTACACATGCACGCATGCGTGTAGCGGAACTAGGGCAATCGTGTGCAGTGGACAAAAAAAATGTAAACAAAAAATATCACGACGGCTCTGATTCATCTCGCCTGGGCCTATTACGGGGGAGCGAGCGAGCGAATGCGAATTTGTGCAGAAAGCGCCACCGCCTCGCATGGGCAGAGGCAGCACACGAGTTCAATAGCGAGCATCATCATCATCATCAACTCGCCAAGTTATCGCGTCTTGATGAGACGGTGGTGCCGACCGCTGCGCCTGGGGGAAGCACCACCACCACCACCGCCGCTGCTGCTGCTGCCACCACCATCACGCCAGGCTTGGAGGTATGCGCCACGCTCACCGCACTCAGCCCCCTCCCCGCGTCTCTTCTGGCAGCCAGGCAGCTCGTAAATTCCCGAGCCTCTCGTGTGCCCACGTCTTCTCGTGTTCCCCAGCCGCGCTGCCGACTTCTCTCTCTCTCTCGCGTCTCTCTGCGTCTCTCATCATCGTCCGCGCGATGTTGTTCAAGCACCACATGAGGTCAAATCCACTCGTCTCCCATTCTGCTTCTTCTCTCTCTCCCCGTCGCCTCTTTTTGCCCCCCCCCTCTCTCTACCTGCCCCCCAAATTATTATAATTTTGCTCACTTCAAGAAACGTATTGAAGGCGTATATATATATGTTACAACTTGAATAGCGCTGTTTGTTACTGGCCGCTTGGCGTTTTTAGAATGTGTGGCCTGTGCTCAGCAAATGTGTATATATATACTAATATAATATAGTATATATATACACACATAATAAGTAGACAATGGATTTGCGAATCGTGTGCTCCTAGCCCTAGCAAGTTGCGTGGGCTCGTGAATCTCGTTTTAACAAATGTCAGGTACATGCTGCACCGTCAAACTACGAACGAACACAGAGAGCATTCGGAATCGACTAAATAGTTTAGTCTGGAATCTCGCTTGTCCCACATTAACGAGAATACAGTACCGTACACAGCTAATGCGTTGATGGTTTTAAAGGACATTTGAAAACGAACAAATGTCATGAAAACGTTCTGAATGTCAGCCGCACGTGCAATTACGTTGTTTTTTGCAATGGTGAGTTTGCAAGAGCGTAATTTACGATGAGTTGGATACGGAACGGAATGGTAAACAATTGTATTTAACATGAATCTACGTCTAAACGTTATGGAACATGGTAAAGATTACACGTGCACACCAACTTTAAATCATACTTCATCTCGTGCATCGCATTCACAACAAAATGGTCAATAACACCGTGACCTTAGCAAGAAAAAAATTAAAATAGTCGACGTTTCGGGCGATGACCCTTCCTCATCGCACACGGCTCATAATAATGTTACGGTGGTATACAATTCACCTACTTGTCTATGCATTGCGGCATTTCAAAATTCTCCCCGCGGTTGAAATTGCATCCGTGAGCCATTCGATCCCAGCTCTTAATCCTCGAACTTAATGGCAACCGACGAACGAGATCAAGGAGTGCGCGTCAATGCATGTGTGTCTGCGTGGATAGTTGAAGAAGCTCGTGTTTATATACACACCGTGCTATACAGGTGACAGTGTGCGCGCGAACCGTCGTATTCAAAACACATGCAGTGACGCCGCACGCGATTTCCATGAGCTCGTTCTGCCGTCGTCATTAACACGGACAGATAGGCGTCCATCTGGGTTGCGAGTGCGTTAGTCCCGCGTTAGGCTTAGAACAGCGGCCAGTGTGTGCGTGTGTGTGCGGTCCGTGTGTGTGCGGTATGTTGAACTTATTTCACGAACTTCGAGTGTAGCCAACCGCGCTGATGCTGCCGTTGGCAGAGGCGCGCTCGCAATCGACTCCGGACACACAACCCCGTCAACAACGAACACCGCGGCGTTACACAGTGGACACGTTTCGTAGTTTTACTCCAACACCCACCCAACTGAAAGAGGCTACCGCAAGCTTGTGGCCGTGGCAAAGCGAATTTTAATGTTTCCCCCCTTTCTGTCAGAACAATGCCCGCCGAGAAGGAACGGGCATCATATAGGGCCGCTGTCAGATACGGGGGGCCTTGCGGATGGCAATGGACTAATACTCCCGATATCAGAAGCTTCATTTATACTGCAGGAATCCGATGAGCTATGAAGCTCTTTTTGACAGATGTCCATGTGGGGCTGGTAAGAACGTTACAACAACAAACAGTGCAAAAATATGAGAGATGTGTGGCCTCATGCACTTATACTAACCATATACACTAACCCAGTGTATGTAGCATCATGCACATCTACTATACACTAACCATGTATACTGACCCAGCGTATGTAGAATCATCCACATCTACTATACACTAACATTATGTACTAACCAGCCGGTGTACACGTTTAGGTGTATGGACAATTCTCCCATACACCGATTGGTGTTAGTATATGTGGTTAGTTTATATGGTTAGTATGTATGGTTAGTATATATGTGTACACAGGGTGGTCCAGATGTCCCGTGTCCCCTATTTCATTCTCTCAAACTTAAGGGGTCAATTAATTGGGGGGGGGGGGGGGGGCACAAGACATCTGGACCGCCCTGTTGTACAGTACTTTCTACGTGGTTGAGGCCTACTACTCGATGTTGTTTCCCTGTCAAAGCGAATAGACTCGACACGGAATTCAATCTGCACGCTGGTGTTGTTATAATAATGATATGTGTAATTATGTTATATTATATATAATCATTATTATAGGGTAACGAAGGATGGTTACATGCGCACAATTGCTCTGTCGATCAATTCAAGGTATAGGTATAGAGAATTAAGTGTTACGCAACAAGTAAACGTTTGACTCTGACTCTTGCTTGTCAAATGTTTGTATTGTCAGGACATTTGTTGGGCGTTTCCTATAATCTTTCCAAGTTATGTATTTGTAATGTGGTGCACTGTAGAGTATAATAGCGTTGATTTGTTCAATTGTTTTCGAACCTCGTGTGTACATGATAGCTTATTGTTGAGATTAAATAATTTTTTCATAATGGACGTATCCTCTGTTATAGAGTGGACCTCATTAAGATTATCCTGAATATACATGTTTACGATGTTATTATAATTATTATAAACAGCGTTAGTTCCCTCTAGCGCTTTCTGAATTTAAAATAAAATAATGACCAATTGCTGCCTAATTCGATTGTTCGACTGCAAGATTTCGCGTAGAAGTTTTCGGCTGTGTTTATTACCAACACCATCACCACCAAAGATACCAGACAAAGACACCCCCCCGCCCCGTACAGCCTCAACAGAATGTTGGTGCCAAGTGCTGTTAGCGAGCACCTATTAAGTGCCGTCACGGCACACGAGGGGGTGGGTGGTGACCAGCACCACCACCATCGTCATCGCCGAGTCTCCCAACGCGTCTCTGTCGGTGTGTGTACATTTCACGTTGGCTGCTTTCACGGAATCAGCCAAACAACCAACGCTGTTTGCGCGTGATTTCAAAGTTCAACGTAACAAGTGTTGTGATCAAGCTGCGGCGCAAATAGGAACAAATAACTTTTAAAAATAACAACAACAACCGCCCCACTTCAATTCATCGACAGCGCGGCCCTGAAAGGGGAACACTCTTCTAGGTGTGTGGAATAGGCGGCGTGGTGCTTTTTCGTAGCGATGAAGTAGGGCTATTGCCATAAACGTCGGCTATTATGAAAAACAAAACATTCCTGTTCGGGCAATGTTGTTGGCGAACTGTGTTGAAAATGTCACGGAAAGTCGCGAAACCCCCGAAGCTGCTGGTGATGCCGCTGATGATGATGATGCTGCTGCTGCTGATGATGCTGCTGCTGATGATGCTGATGCCGCTGATGATGATGCTGCTGATGATGCTGCTGCTGCTGCTGATGATGATGCTGCTGCTGATGCTGCTGCTGCTGCTGCTGATGATGCTGCTGCTGATGATGCTGCTGCTGCTGATGCTGCTGCTGCTGATGATGTTGTTGCTGCTGTTGCTGATGCTGCTGGTGATGCTGCTGCTGATGATGCTGCTGCTGCTGATGATGCTGTTGCTGCTGCTGCTGGTGATGCTGCTGCTGCTCCTGGTGATGCTGCTGCTGATGATGATGCTGCTGCTGCTGCTGCACAACCCAAGATTGCACAGCCGTCTCCGACAACCCCACCCCGGTGTCGGGTCGACCCCTCGGCCAGGTCTCTCAAACCTTGCAGGGGATGTGTGTGTGCGTGTTGTGTGTAGAGGGGTGAGGGTAAGTTACTCGTGAGTGTGGCCTTTGTTTGATTCATACGTTGGTTCTCCCGTGGAGTTCCAAACATGCGTTGGACCTCGAAGTTGTTTTATAACTTTTTGGAGATCACATTTTTTTTATCTAATATAAAAGTTTAGGTCAAAGGTTGCCGCGGCTTCGAATATTTCGGCTGCTGTGAGTTTCCCCTAACAATGAGACTGAATGAAAGGCACACACAGATACAACTTAACTCTCGACAGACGATACGGGGCATTGCCGATAACTTCCCAGGCACGAGGGCACAAGCAGAGCTCGTTTTAACCATGGAATTATTTGGTGGTGATGGTGACGTTGCTGCTGAATTTTCAGTGGTGCACAAGTACAATGAATAATAATCATTATAAATAAATAAAAAACGAGATGTTATTGGCAAGTGCATTTCTCCAACGTAATGGGGACCCTTTTCAGTAGCCTGCAATAACATCGCACGCAAGGATTTTCGTGCAATATAAATGTGTACATTTTGTTAAAATACATACAACTGTCAACACATTCGTCAACCACACTGTGTGTGTAGATCTGAATAAAAAAACATGTTAGACGACGTTTCGGACAACGAGCCTTCTTCTTCTTTCTTCTTCGTTCATTGGGCACATACCGGCAAATGCGAATGCTCACGTCTTGTCACACGTTCTGCGTTTGTGCCCTCCGCGTAAAAGAGTTCCAGAAAGTATTCGCTCCGCAAATGCTTTTGTGCGTACAACGAGAAGGACACTCCCGCAACGCTTAAAAGTTTATAAACTATTTTACACATTTACATGGAGAGTTGTGCAAATAGACGTCCGATTTTACGGCCCCGATCTTAAGCGTCAGTCACACCGGCTCGTGCACAGTCGGGGAGTGGTGGCGCAGCGGTTAGCGTACTGGGCGATGAACCCAGCGAACCTGAGTTCGATGCCCAGCCACGGCAAACATGAGCGGCGAGTGAGATGTGTGAACCGGTGCTTGGGTGAAACCCTCCACCAAACCAGCATTGACCAGCGTGGTGAAGTATGGTCAACCCTGACCCCCCCCACCCCCCCCCCATTATTGACCCGGCGTGGGCAGGGAGGCACTCATCCAGCAGTGGATTGACAAAGGGTTATAAATGAAACCTGCTATTAAAGTTCACGATACCCATATAGACATACGAGGATTATTTAAAGTATATAGGACATGTATTTACTGGCGACATGTAGCCAGTATATATAGGTGTATATATGTGTGTGTGTGTATATGTATGGCTGTGTTAAGTAAAGTGTCATTGTCAACTTAGCATCCCTAACGCGGACAATTGTTTATAGTTATGGGTGCTATAGCCCCAAGCCGACATAGTGATATATATATGCTTTTAATGTGCGCATTGTTCCGAATATTAACCCGACAGATATGGATATGATGGTAAGCAAAGTTGGTTGTTCCATAACACTAGGGTTAGACACCAGACTAACGTCACCCTAACGTAGCGCGGCCTGCAACACATGCACCACTTGCAAGAAGAAACTTCTGGATTTCAACCGACTATTGCCAAGTTAATACAAATACAATCCATTAATAAATTAGTGAAAACTTAAATCCCAAATCATTTAGAAGACGTCAACTCATCGCTGGATGAAGGCCTCACCACGCCGTGTCAGTCACGGGGGGTTGTTTGACCATACTTCACCACCCTGGCCAATGCGGGTTGGAACACTTATTGAGGTGAGCGGGGGGGGGTCACGATTGTTTCAGACATCACTCGACTCGACTCTGTTAGCGCAGTGGTTCGGTTCTGGCGACCTGAGTTCGATTCCGACCCACGGCTAACATTGATGGCGATTGATACCTAAACCGGTCCTGCATGAGTCCTCTGACTTGACCTTACATGAATGCAGTACCTGGTGCATGGGGAGTAAATGACATTTGGGGGGGGAGACAAAGACGGCCGGGCGGCCGCGGGGTGCTGTCCACACCACCCATTCCTGTGGCCCAAATAGGTGCTCGCAAACAGCCCCATTCCTCAATAGGGCGTGTGGCGAAACGTGTTGGCGTAAGTCATTCCTGGAACGCGCTCCAACCCCCGCTCGCTTAAGTTCGACTCCCGGCCATGGATTATTATTATTTCACTGGCGAAAGATGTCTCAAGCACTGCGGAGGTATTGGCGCTTGTTCAGGTTACTTCCGCGTGATGTTTGGCATGATGTCCGACGTTTCGCCGCCAAGTGCTGCGTGTGTTCAGTTACCGAAGGAGTTTCGTGCACAACAACAACAACAACGCGTGGTGCAACCCGAAAACGCATCGGACAGCTGTATCCCAAACCTCTCCTATATAGCCTCTTCTCGGGGCAGCCGGAAACGTTCGCAGCCCGATCCTGAGAGGCGCACGGCGTTGTGATGCTAAAACAAGACACTTGCAGATGCATTGGCAAGTGTCCGATACAGCCCACTCCGAACGCGCATCGATACGCGTTCACGCAACGTCTCCTCGTCTCGTGATTTGTTTTCGCGGATGGTCTCGTTTCGCACGTTTTCCCTGCTATGTTTTACATGGCAGATCCGTCCGCCGTGGTGGCGCTGAACGCAGCGGTAGCAGCGAAGAACAAAACGACACAAAAACAACCCATCAATGCATGCGGAGAACGAATGCGTAACGAGACGTTATGATGGGCACTTCAGGAATACCGCAACTTTAGAAACGAGTTTGTTTTTTATCACGATCGTAAACGAGAACGGGTGCGCGAATCGAACACAAAAAATAAAACTGTGCGAAGATATAATGCGAGATTTGCATGTGAAAGTAAACTCAATAGATGTGTCTAATCGGGACCGAGAGCTGTTGACGCCGGCTTTCTAATGGCATCAGCGTCACACTCCGCGCACTTCCGATTAAAGACGTTGACTTTTGAACCAATTTTATTGCCCGCCAGCAGCAACAGCACTGGAGGCGATTCCGATATGAAATACACAAAGTCACCAGCAAACAAATGAAAATAATCGCTATAAATCCACACGCTGTGGCGCTAAATGCACCGCGCGCAACACGAAAGAAAAGTCACGTGGTGGTGGTGGTCATCAGGGCTCTGTGTTGTTCGTCTTCATTTGTTGGCGGTCAAAATGACAGCTAAAGTCGATTTTCCCATTTCTCTGTTTGCTGCGATCTTAGACTTTAACTGCTAATGGGTCATCTTAACGAGTCGTCCCTTCGAGTAGAACAACCGCTGTAACTTCAATCGGTCACCCGGTTTACCATCGCTCGCGTCGGGGTTTACACGTGACAACCCGCTCGGCTTAGAGATGCCATGTAGCTTACACGTCCATCGAAAACAATTGATCGTGATAATATAAACACATTGCACTGGCGGACGTGGTTACTGGTCGCATAAAAACCCGCCGACCTCACCGCCCATCAAGTCCATACGATTATCGGGCACGAATACTTTTTAAAAGTCTGGATCTCGACGGAAAATTTGGATTTAGTCCAAAGCCTATGTCAGCCGTCTTCGGGAACGATGTTTTCCAGCAGACTGCTTAGGCAGGCAACACCCGGGGCTGGTCACGACTTTCACAGTCTCAACAGTTGATCATCGCTTTCACGACGGTGCAGAATGGCCTTTTCTGCATAGTTTCTGTCATTCAAATCCACTGTTACACGGATTAGTGGGTGGAACCAAGCTCCTGTTTCTAAAAGGCAAGGCTCTGCTGATGAGACTCAAATCGTCAAAGCCGGCCCAGGGCTTGCCTGCTTGAACAAATGATGCTGGGATATTTTGCTCCAGAAGGCGGATAAGCTGATGGACTAACCTGTTATAGTACATATTCTGCACATCTATTGAACGTTGTTTGTCCGTGTTACCGCGTATAACTTGATAAGCTACATCAAATATCAGCAATACCATCAACTTGCTAATAGAAAAGTTTTGTTGTTGGATAAGGAGCAACCTGACTTTGGTTTGGTGACCACCACCTCAATGCCATCTGCGAGTCGCCAAGCGGTATACTGTATATCTATACAGGGTGCTTCAAAAAAATGTGAACACTTCTGAGAATTTGCAACAACACCACAAGAAATGTTGTGCCTCCGGGCTCTGGAGACCACCTGGAGAAGATTCCAGGCTACGCGTTGACAACGATGGCGAACAAATGGAGACTTTTTGACTTTTTGAACATACATTTGCCAGCACGTTGCAGTGTATTAACCCTTCATTTGTCTATTAAAAAAACGATAGTCCCGTAAAAGTTTAAACATTCTTTTTTAAAGCACCCTGTATATACACATGGCATGTAGAGAGCGGACACTCACAGAGTTGCGAAACACTTTGCGTATTTGGACAA
Source organism: Lampetra planeri (assembly GCF_965212315.1). Lineage (NCBI taxonomy): Eukaryota > Metazoa > Chordata > Hyperoartia > Petromyzontiformes > Petromyzontidae > Lampetra > Lampetra planeri. The sequence goes on from NC_136115.1 coordinate 4,864,841, forward strand.
AGCGAAGAGAGCGAGCGAGTGGAGTGGGGGGGGATCCAGGCCATTCGCTCCCTCGTCTCGTCCATCCATTTGCGGCCACGTGCGATTTGAATTCACTCTGTAGAAGTTGTGGCTTCCTCTGATTCTGTCTTCGTCTACACATATTCTTTGTATTTTTTTCGGTAAAGTCACGTAGATAGAAAAAATAAAATAAAAAATATTTTTACTTAAATAATGAACATATATTTTTTATCTGCTTGGTTCTTTCGGTAAAGTCACGTAGAAGGGAAATAATAAAATAATAAAAATAAAACATAATAAAATACAATTCTCATGACGTTTCGGCCACAACGCAAGCAGCCGTCCTCAGGTGAAGACGGCTGCTTGCGTTGTGGCATAAACGTCGTGAGAATTGTATTTTATTTTTATTATTTTATTATTTCCCTTCTACGTGACTTTACCGAAAGAACCAAGAAGATGAATCCCTGCAGTCACGAAAGCTTTAAATCGAAATATAATTTTAATTTGTTTAATCTTTTTTTCTATCTACGTGACTTTACCGAAAGAACTAAAGAATATGAATTCCTGCAGTCACGAAAGTTTCAAGTTTAAATTCGCCTACACAGTTGCACGTACGGGCATCTATGTCTTCGTGCACGTGTGTGCGTGCGCGCGTGTCTTTGTGGGGAAGGGGGTGGGGGTCTTTGTGTGTCTTTGTGTGTTTTCGCGTTTCCCTTTGTTTTGCAGGCGACCCGTGAGCAGAGCTCCGCGCCGCGCTGGGAATCGCTGAGCCGAGAACTCCGCGTGTTGACGCGGGGGAGAGAAGCAGGGGAGAGAGAGAGAGAGGAGAGAGTGGGAGAGAGAGAGGAGAGAGTGGGAGAGACTTCTCTTACTCAGTCAACAAATGCATTGAGCTGCCAACACCACCACCACCATCACCCTCCCCCGCCTCTTTCCTTGGCCATCAACCCTCATCAGCGGCAGCTCGCCCACTCACTCATTCACAAAGACAAAGATCCCCTGGTTTAGCCTTAACAGGCTGATGGGGCAAGTGCTGTTTGTTTATCGAGGCCCGCACAGGGCACGAGGGGGGTGGTTGGCCAGCACCACGCCCGGCCGCATTTGTCTCCCTCGTGGCGATGTTTAAAATCACACTGGCTACTCATTTTAGGCTGAGTCGACCTAGGGGAGGCCCAGTACCGGTTCAGATCAACGTCACTCACTCACTCACACACGCCCCAGTCCCTTACCCACCCTCCCCCTCCCATCGAACACCCCTGCAGTAGAAGCCAAGGACTTTCTACTCCTTCCCCAGAGCGTCAAAAAAAAATAACAACCCACGATGGCATCGTGACCAGCGACCCGCGCGTGTTGCTACACTCGGTTGGTACGCTCCGTTTCGGTGGGCGCGCACGCGTAGTGCAGAGAGAGAGAGAGACGGTAAACGTGTCGTGTGATTAATACGCGTCGTTAACAATAAGGGTGAGAAACGTCCGCCAACAACAACAAGAAGAATAACAAAGTGAAGGAATACGACCCTTGGCTACGGACGGAGAGTCCAACAACGGCGCGTGGATTCGCCGCGTGCCCCATAACTCAGCTGGGTCCAGTGGCGCGCATCGAGCGCGCGCCTGTGTGTATGGGATGGGGGGGGGAATTTTACGAGATGCAAGCTGTTACACGATTTACATTGATCGTAAACAATCCTAGACAATTCACGTTTTCGTCTTATCCGGCAAAAGCCTCGCCGAGTGTCGACATTTGTGGCCAGGTCGCTGAATGAAAAACAAGCGAATGGCTTGGAGAGCCTTACCTAAGTAATATTTTAAAAAGTTTATTTTTATTTGTTTATATTTTGGAGTGATTTTGTTTACATTGCCTATAATTATCGCTCCTGTCGTATTTTTTAAATAGTATTTGTTGTGACGTTCTGACCTCGTGCCCATATACATGACATTTGTGAAAAAGAGCTTTACAGCTAATCGGATTCCTCCAGTATAAATGCACATTCTGATTTATATATATATATTTATTTTGGGAGGGTTCTGATTGTTGCCTTGACATATTTCCTTCTCTGTCGCCCAACTGCTGCATTAATCGATCGTTGTCTTTTGCGCGTGAGCAGGAAAACCAGAGGACCGGTAGAAACCCCACGAAGAGATGACGCCATCTCCTGGCCACCTCGTGGCATTTGGACACCTGTGAAATAAAAACATTGCTTCATAGCTCCAGTATAAATACATATTCTGATTATGAATTTGGCTGCACAATTCTGATTTGCGTGAGCATTGCAATTGTCAAAACGCGCGAGCGATTCTGGTATAATGCAAGGCTTTACAAATTGTTTGGAAGCCAGAACCGCCCCAAGGGTACACGGCGAATCGGGGCGACTGCCCCGGGCCCTGCGCTTTAGGGGACCCCCACGCTTCGACGTCACGGTGTCAGATGTAATACTTCCGGTTTAGCGTGAAGGCGTCGGGGTCCCACGTGGTGTGGAGTTTTGCTCCGGGCCCTGGTGGTAGCGCACGCCTGAGACCCAGTTATTCAGAGGCAAGGTTTGGTGAATCACGTAGCGGTTCATGAAACTTAACCGGCAAACGCGCTAGGCTGCGAAGTGGCAGACAATTACTGGACATCTGGGGGGGGGGGGGGGCTTCATAGCTCATCGGATTCCTCCAGTATTAATACATATAATTCTGACTTGGCAGTACGCGAATGTCGTGGTAATTGAAGTGTCATCTCTCGTGCGGGACGGGATTTCTCTGGGTCCTCCAGTGTCTTCCAGCACGCCGAGCAAAACAATCCCTTGAAATTATTTAAATTGGCCCAAGTACCCCAATGTAGGACCCTTCACGAAGTGTCCTCGCGAGGCTCGGTGAGGCTTTACTGGATTAATAAATGGCATTGCTATTGAATGCCGTGAGACTCACCCCATCCTGACCTGCTATGAATAGAGAGCCGTGCGTATTTCGCAACTGAGCAGCATCAAAGGCCGACGACTCTGGATTTATCGCGGCGCTGTTTGATAGTATGGCCTACTGTATACTGCATGGCTGTGTAAAAATAAACGAGAATATATACGTTATCACGTAGCCTGTCGTCACCGATATTGATTCATAATTTATTTTTGGGTCAGACAGATTGCGTTAAGTAAAACGTGTTGTCGTGCACCCACCTCCACCCGACACGAGCAATTAATGAAGATGCGATCGACAATGTGTTGTGGGTTGCTCTCCAACACACCGGTGGTGCTGCTCCTACTGCTGCCCGAAGCAGTAATACATTGGCGCGTTGTTGTTCATCACGTGACAACTTTATACATCAGCCCTGCAGGGTGGAGGATGGTGTACGACACACATCTTATGTGATCTGCAGTACCCCGCATATAAGGAACGTTGTACACCCATACAAAAATAATTGTTGTGGTTCCACGTGTGAGTGTCTGGTGGTTGTCTGGCACGAGTTTGAACCAACCGTGCTGAATATTTTATCTATTTAATTTAGCTGCGTCGCTTCGAGCGTTGAGCCAAGGCAAGCGGCTTCGTCATTTGCAGCTGAGTGCAGCGGCAGCAGCAGCAGAAGAAGCAGCAGCAGCTGGGTCATCCTCAGGCCGCCGGACACGGATCTGCCAGCAGCATCCATCACCGTCTCGTCTGCACCCACAGCTGCAGTTTTTGGTTATTGAGAGAGAGAGGGGGGAAATTAAATTACTTGGATAAGTGACTTTCAGGAGTTTCTTCTATAGCGCCGTGGAGACGTCACTGCTCTGATGTATCATTAAAAATGTGAGCGGCTTCGCTGTGATGCTATAACGGAGTTTATGGATACAACTCGAAAGTTTGTATATATATCTATTTGTACGTGTGCGAATATATACAATCGTTGAAGCTTCAAACTCGTGTTGGACAGCCCCAGGACACAGCCCGAGGTTCGGCGTCACTTTAAATTCATGTCAAAATGTAAAAAAAACAAAGTCTATCAAACACTCTGTTCCACGACACGGCAATTGTATTGTACCCATGTTTACTTAATAAACGAGCAAACTGTCGGTCGCGTCTGTATCTGCCGGGTGATGTCTGGTTCATCCGTTCACCACAGCCAAGCGAGTTGCAGTCAAAGCCGCAAGAATAGGAAGCGGTTGGTCTGCGATGGGGAACTAAACCTACTGGGAGCATTGAGGTCAATTAATGACCTCCCCCCACCCACTCAGTCATCCACTCCAGGTCACTCGGTGTTCAGTCGCCCCCTCGTCACTCGTCTGTCGCTATTACAATCGTTACCGTTCCCGTGAACTTCACTCGTTGATGAAGATTCCTCTAACCATGCCGAGAGGATTCGATCGGCCAGAATGACCGATTTCGTCTCCTGTGTTCAACCACCACACTGCAGGCCACAACCGAGGCCGTCAATACGGGAGGGGGGTGTGGGCCGGGGTGAATCTCATTGCATCTGGCACCGTGACGTCGAAGCGTGCCCCCCCCCCAAACGCGGGGCCCGGGGCAGCCGCCCTGACTCGCCGTAACCTGGAGGACGACCCACAATGACCTACTGGACATCTGTGAAAAAGGTCTTTATAGCTCATCGGATTCCTCCAGTATGCATACAGATTTTGATTCTGAACAACACAACTCTGTCCGCTTCTTCTCCACTTGGGAATTCGGTACTATCACCTCGATTCCCAACTGCTCAACACCTTGGACAATTAAATACACGGATCAACTCGTTAAACTTGAACAGCGGCGAGTTGTTGCTGACCGCTTGACGTTTTGCCAACATTTTGGGTCTGTGTTCAACCCCGGACCCACCTCCACCCCCAAGTCTGTACCCCCTCCCGACTCTCACCACTCCAAATCTATATGACATACACCATATGACACATCAGAGTCCACGTGTATCAGCCATCCCGCCTGTGGTTCAATGCATCAACCCGTCTTTCTGTTGTCAAATACATCAGCCATCCATTCTGTTATCCAACGTGTCAGCCATCCGGTCTGTTGACCAATACACCAGGCCTCCAGTCTGTTATCAAATGTATCACCCATCCAGTCTGTTATCCAACGTATCACCCATCCAGTCTGTTATCCAACGTATCACCCATCCAGTCTGTTATCCAATGTGTCAGCCATCCAGTCTGTTGTCAAATACATCAGACATCCATTCTGTTCTCCAACGTATCACCCATCCGGTATGTTGTCCAATGTGTCAGCGAGCCATATTGTTGACCTGCTATGCAGCTTGTTACGTCTATTGAGTCAGCTATTCAGCTGCAGTCATTGTAACAGCGTTAGTCATTGCCATCGGCAGCCAGTGTGTCCATTGTGCGAGACAATGGGGAAGGTGAGACGGCGAGCAGTTCGCGAGCAGCGGAGGAAATGGACTCGAGACGCATGACAGTGACGCGTGATGCAATACAGCATCGCATTGTCCCTCACCCGTTCGGTATAATACAAGAGAATGTATAACACATTGCACGTCAAATATGGATGGTCAAGTTAGCAGCAGAGTGAATTATTTTGTCCTTTGAAAAACGTGACACATTCTTTTACTGTTTGGCCGTGTCGGGTGGTGGAGGGTTACGACACATTTAGAAATAGCGCGTTCTGACCCAAAAACGTTTATTATGGATAATATTGGTCGCAAAAGCCTACGTGTTAAATTTAGTAGCAGAGGGTTGTGCAGAACAAACCGTTGTTGTACTGCACCGGCACCCCACGTCTATGTTACCAGCCTGGCGTGGCGAAGTGTGCAGTCGAATAATCCCCACGCGGCGTTCGTGGGGTGGCCTTCATCCAGCAGTGGATTGACAATGGGTGTGTGCATGTGCTTACTGCTAAACAGCGTGTGGAGGGGAGTGAGCGGCCTGTTGTAGAGTTTGTTTCTCCAATCAATGCATTGCCACTTGTCACGTTTACCAATCAACTGACGCATCGCCGGCGTTGTTTACACATTTTAAATAAACACGAGGGTGGCGCATTTGTTAGCAGCGCACCTCGCCACGAGCCCGTCTAACGTCGGTGACGAGAGGTATCTGAACCGGTCTTGCCCTACAACCCAGCCCTGCCCCCAGAGTGGTGAAGTATGGTTAAACAATCGTATACGCAATAGTGGTGGCCGATACGGTTCATGGTCGGATCGCACACTGGCGCGCTCCATCTGAGGACAAATCAGAGCAAACGCTACCACAAGCGTGGAACAAATCCATGATACGGCAGAGGTCGCAACCGGGTACCCGATACCCGTACCCTACCCGATACCCGGTTACCCGTACCCGGCACGGGTAGGGTACGGGTACCCGTTTGCGACCCTGGTGCGGCCGGGTACGGGTAAGGAATCAAAACCCGTTTGCGACCTCTGTGATACGGCCCGGTGGCAAATAGAAATCCCCGATGAAGAATCCGTGCGTTAATAATATATATATCTGCCACCAATAGACGGCGCTCGTTTTTGGTATAGGTTTTATTGGGCACTACGGGGTTACATTGGTCCGGGTGATTGATTGTTGGCCACAGATTTCTGGTATCGGCCAGAATGGATCGCAGTGCTCAGTTGCATTGGTCACCGCTGTCATGGACTAGTGGACATCTGTGAAACAGAGCTTCATAGCTCATCGGATTCCTCCAGTCTAAATCAAGATTCTGATTCTGACGCAACGTACAGCAGCAGCGGCGGTAAACTAAAATGATTAAAACTAAACTATTTTTATTTTTCGATTTAAAGCTTTCGTGACTGCAGGGATTCATCTTCTTGGTTCTTTCCGTAAAGTCACGTAGAAGGGAAATAATAAAATAATAAAAAATTAAACATAATAAAATACAATTCTCACGACGTTTCGGCCACAACGCAAGCAGCCGTCCTCAGGTGAAGAACAGGTCTGTCGGAAAGACAGCGTCTGAATGAACACCACCAAGCTATTTTTATTTTGCCATGTAAGGCCCACTGAGTATTGTAGCTCTTTTCCAGAAGCGACCTGGCCACAAATGATAGCCCAAGGAAGTGGCTTGTCACTTTGAAATTTATATCAGCCAAATACTCTAAACGCGTGTTTCTAAATGTGGAAAGAAAATCCGAGGTCCCGGAGAAAAAATCCACGCGACCACGGGAAAAGAGACATGAAAACTCCAAACATACAACAGACGTCAGGGTCGGGATCGAACCCACGACCTCCTGTATACCGGGCGGGGTAGGTAACATCTCCTAGCCACCGTGATGATGATGAGAGAGAAAATCAAACTCCAAATATACAGCAGCAGGCGTTAGGGTTGGGATCGAACCCACGACCTCGTGTATACCGGGCGAGGTAGTTAACATCTCCTAGCCACTGCAGCGAAGGTTGCAGCAGCTGTCCCGCATCGAGCCGGTCGCGTATTGGCCTACATAACGCGAGTTGAGGCCAGGCTTAGCGGGGAGAGAGAGTGAGTGCCAGTTGACATTCCGCAGGAGGCCATTCAATTACTTGATAACCTTCAAGACGTGTTATGTTAATGGGTATCGACGCTGTTGAAACGAGCAAGCGGCTCATGCACACATAGACCGTGCCTAGAAACAGTAACAAAGACAAAGACGACCCCCCCCCCCCGTGTAGCCTCTAACAGACTGTTGGGGCAAGTGCTGTTAGCGAGCATCTATGAAGGCCGGCACGGCACACGCGGGGACGGGTGGCCAGCACCACGCCCGACCGCCTTTGTCTCTCCCCTGCGGAGATGTTTACACACTGCACCAGGTACTCAATTGAGGCTGAGTCAATCTAGGGGAAACCCAGAACCAGTTCAGATAATCTTCACTGGTGTTGGCCGTGAGCGGGAATCGCGAACTTGGGTCACTGGGTTCGTAGCGCAGCGTGGCGCCAACCGCTGCACCACCGCTCCCCACCAAAGTAGCTACACACACACACGTGCACATCAAGCGTGTGTGTTATACACAACCTTTGCCATTTCACGAATGGATGAGTGTCTCTCCACGCCACTGGTCAAAAGTAGTTTTTTACTTTGATAGTGCATTGTCTTTGAGCTGTACGCCTTTTGGCGTCCTCTGGTCTAGCACCAATTGAGACGAGGCTCAAAAGAAAGCCGTCTCTGGTGTGGACCAATCAGTTTCAAGGACAATGCATATATTATCAGAGTGTGTTTTTTGTTTGCATTTTGACCACAAGTATTGTGGTTAATGCACGCACGATTCCTTGTAAAAAGGTTTCAGTTTTGTTGCCAGAAAAAAGGGGAAAACCCTATTATTATATTTTGGTACTAGCAAAGGACGTCTAATGATGAAGTAGTTTTGTTGTTTTAAATCCACGGTTGCTGAGCATAACACTATCGGTCGCGTTCTGGCTGCAATTCCGTCACCAGTTCCATCGGCCCTCATCACGACCCAACGGAGAAGATCCCCTGGGTTTTGATCTTCCACGAAGCTCGCGGTCCACCCTAAATCGCAACCACTTCACAAGCCCTGGCAGCAGATGCGGATTCCTGATGCACAAACAATGGAAAATTAAAAACTCCCCAGTAGTGGTGCGACTGTGGTCATCCAGAGCTAAGGCCGTAACAACGTGCAACGAACGACACCAATGTCATCCGACACCACACACACGGAAGGAGACATCGCAACGACGATACACCACTAACTACTCCGCTGCCTCGTGACGCGGTTATCTTGGGCTTGACCACCTGAAGTGAAATTGTAGTTGTTGCTCTGAAGTAGAAGTTCCCCATCATCACCATCATCACCATCATGGTCGCCGTCGTCACTTCTCGTAGCCGCGATGTCTTTACCAAGATCTGCACGAATTTCCCCTGGCAGTCGATACGTAGAGCGAGTCTGGGGCAATTTAGACCGCAGAGGCAATTAAAGGTGATCACACGAGCTAAATGTGGGTCAGCAGCATGACGCGGTGACGAGCAAAGGCAAAGATCCCCCGTATAGCCTCTAAAACAGCCGTTTGGGGCAAGTGCTGTTTACGAGCAGCGCCGTTTGCCGCACCTCCGCGGAGCACGGTTGTCTACGTACGGCGCGAAAGAAGTTCATGCGTACGTAGTAGGTCGGCACGGTGAACGAGGGGTTTGGGTGGCCAGCACCACGCCCGGCCGCCTTTGTCTCCCCAGTGGCGATGTTTACTGCACACCGCACCAGGTATTCATTTGAGGCTGAGTCGACTTAGGGAAGGCCCAGGACCGTTTCACACAATCGTCACTGGTGTTGGCCGTGAGCGGGAATCGAACTCACATTCACACACACGAAACAATGATTTCGGACTTTTAGTTTACTGCATAGATTAAGCGAGGAGGCTATTTAAGCGAGAGCGTTTTTTCGCGACGCAGGCCTCATAACACAAACACACAGAGGGCGCAACCTCATCGACTCGCGCGTGAGATCATGATGATGATGATGGGGGGGGGAGGTGGTGGAAATGAGCTCACGTGAAATTGCCCATTAATGGTGCACGGATAAATCCGCCGGTGTCGCCCGCCTACAAATTAGAGCGACCACATTCCTTCCCCGACCGCTCGGTGGAACGCGACTTGAGCGAACCAGTGTCCCCGGCAATTAGAGGGCTAATCCACTCAGCTTCCTTCCTCACCCCGCGGTATGGCACTGCGGTTCACGAAGACCAAAGTCACGTCTCAGATAATAAAAAAAAGTACTCGCCGACGTTTTCCGGCATCCAAATGGCCATTTAATGTCATATCTTTTTTGTGTGTTTTTTTTAAATTTCGAGATCAAATTCGATTTGAGGCGGTGCTCAACTTTAGTCTTTGCAGCCCTGAGCCAGTTGTGGCTGGGGGGGGGGGGCGGCGGCGGGGGGGAATTCCACATTCCTATGACGGGGGGGAATCTACCAATAGTAGAACCACTGTTGACTAAGCGGTGCTCGTTTAATCGACCCCGGAAAGATGGCATCTGATTGGTATCTGAACCAAGCCTGGGACTCCCCTAGACTGACTCGGTCTTAAAAAAAAAAACAGTAGCCCGCAAAGTGCATAAAACACTCTGAAGACAACGGTTATGATCGATCATGATTGATCCATTGCAGAACGAAGACCTCCACTAGCGCATATACCGTATATCTTACGATCCTGCAGCGTGATACTCCACGAGCCGATCTCATGGCTCCATCTCCACGGTGGCCGTGCCTCTGGACTGCCCTTCACTTCTTTGGCTGTCACTGGGTCGTGAATCTCGACCACTGGCACATCGTCCCCTCCAGCCACGACGCGTCCTGCCCAAGCCCAGTTCACTTTCCTTCACGGTCCATACAGAATCAGAATATTTGTCCTGGAGGAATCCGATGAGCTGTGAAGCTCTTTTTCACACATTGTCCAGTAGGGGTGCGTCAGAAAGTTACAACAACAAACGACAAAAAAACGATGGGAGTGCAAATTTACAAGAAATGTAAGCAAATCACACAAGACATGGCTATGTTTATTTTCCCAGGTAAATACTCTTAGGTTTTGTCGGTAAAGTCACGTAGGTAAAAAATAAAATTAATAAAAGTAATAACAGAATAATAAATCACGACGTTTCGGAGGCAACACAAGTCTCCGTCATCAAGTGAGCCTCACTTGATACAGTAATTCTAGCTGTGACGGTCCCACCTGATGATGGAGACTTGTGTTGCCTCCGAAACGTCGTGATTTATTATTTTATTATTACTTTTATTAATTTTAATTTTATTTTTTATCTACGTGACTTTACCGAAAACACCTAAGAGTATGAATCCTTGCAGTCACGAAACCATATTAGCATTTCCTGATCACTTTGAACGTTCAAACCGACACAACTTGGTATTTACTAAATTCTAAACGAATTTTTTTTTTTTACCAGGTAAAGCCCACCGAGCTTCTGTTTCAGAAGCGACCTGGCCACAAATGGATAGCTCAACGCAGTGGCTTATAAATTGTGGAAATTGATAGCAGCCAAATAATCTAACGCGGGTTCTCTTTGTCAAATGATGGGGCAGCTCAACGATTGGTGAGGCAACACACGGCGGCGAGTGAACGAAAACAAACATCTAGATCCGTAAAACCGCACTTTTAGTTTATCCGCGATCAAATATGTAAGTCTACACCACGTCACCTATACGGTTACCGGTCACCCCGGTCAGGTCAAAGTGACCTACTGGTGCGACAGGTACTCGTGAAACACAGTATCATGAATGCTGTTCAGAGAATAATGCCCCCCTCCCCCCGTGCCTCTGGCCGTAAGACGGGCTCTCATCCAGTAAGTAGTATTTTAATTTACTATAAGAATACGAATGTATCCAGGAGAGCCACGCTGAAGTCGTATGCCTATTTTTCAGGAGGGTCCTGCATTGGGTTTTTTTTTATTTTAAGATCTTTTCAGCCAACTAAGTTGGAGGAATCCGAAGCAACCCCACAGAAAACCCACGCAACGCTTTATCCCCGTACCGATGGAAAATAGATGGCGATTCTTTCACTTGCTGTACTGCCTTCTCCTGGCGAGCCAGGCTATGGGCACCTCCTCGAAGCCCACGGGAAGGGAGTTTGACAACATCATGCGCACGCTGATCCACCAACCCTGGACTACAGGCGGCGTGCATAGCCATCGTCGCTCGGCTAAATTGCCCACCGAGGCATGGTTTAGATGCAAGCAACGCAAACAGCCGATGCAACCCCAGCTCAATTCAATAAGAGTTGGAAGCAGGACGGCTGCTTGCGTTGTGGCCGAAACGTCGTGAGAATTGTATTTTATTATGTTTTATTTTTATTATTTTATTATTTCCATTCTACGTGACTTTACCGAAAGAACCAAGAAGATGAATCCCTGCAGTCACGAAAGCTTTAAAACTGAAAGCATGAGTTGGGCAAACATCCCAAAGCAGGCCCCGTAAAAAAAACGAGTCTTAGCAAGACTCTGGACAATAACGTAATTATCAGTGGAGGTCTGTTCGCGGTGGTGAAAGCGTGACAAAAAATAATTTCATGAACGTCAGTTTGTGGTTGAGCTGCTGAGAAAAAACCGTTTTAAAAACCTTGTGCAACGTCGCCATCTACTGCCCCGAGGCGTGAACTGTTCTCACCGTGGTTCATCCAGAAAATAAAAACACCGTGCAACGTTTCACGATTCAAAAATACGAAGGAGACATCATCACAGCGATAACTGGCCTTGTGGAATTGTAGTTGTTCCAGCAGCCGTACAAAAGAAGCAGAATACTCGCGTAGCCTCGTTGAGAATTCACGCGCCCGCGTTGACATGTTGATACTCCGACTGATGCTCCTACTGTTGTGGAGTGACTCAGGCAGCCAGCTATGGCTGCAGAGTTTGGTAGTACATGTTGTTTTTTACGTCGTTTATTGTGAAAGTTCGGTCACAGTTCCTATGACCACTGTGTCATTGTATTTATGGCCTTATTTTGGTGATTTTCGAAAAGTTTTTTGGTTTGGCCATGTTTGTTTGTTGTAGTACAGAGTTAGACTGATGGCCTTAATCTAAGTTGTCTTGTGGTTGTTGATGTTGTTTGACTTGCATCCCACTGGGATATTTGCACAGGGTTGGTGTACGGTGATTTTTTCTGCAATATTTTGCTGTCTTTTCTTGGATTTTCTGTTTGCACATAGCCACTTTAAGATGTTTTCTTGTTCATGTTTTTGTTTTTTGTTTGTTGCGGTTGCACCCGATTCAAGAGCCGAATGGCTCACAGGGCTATACCTAATAAATGAACTTTGAACTTTGGTAACCGATTTGGGGTCCTCTTTCGCAGAACTTTTAGTTTTGAGACTCCCTCTTTCAATGTATACAATCCTATCGCGATGGCAGCATAACAAATACGGATGTGACGAGATCAAATACACGTGTACAAAATAGAGACGTAGACAAAATAATGTATTTTTTTGTTCAGGAGAGTCCTGCATTGGGTTATTATTTGAATGTGTATTATACAAGTGGGAGACAACCGGAGAAAACGCATGTGTGCGAGGGGGCAACACTCAATCCCCGTAAAGATGGAAACAGGTGGCGATTAATCCACTTGCTGTACTGCCTTCTGGTGAACCAGGGAATGGGCCCTCCTCAACGCCCACGAGGAACGGAGTTTCTCAACATTCACGCGGTGATCCAACAACCCTCGCTGCCTCCACAGGCCGCGTGCAGCCACCATCTCACGGGACTGGTTCTATCCTAGTTGGACTCACGACTCCAAAGCCACAGATTCTTGGCACACTTACCTCTTGCTAGAATCGACAATGAACAGTGGCGACACGTTACAAAACTAACATAACAATTTTTTATTTTACCAGGTCAGGCCCACTGAGATATACGGTTCCTTTTTCAGAAGCGACCTGGCCACAAATAATAGGTCAACGAAGTGGCTTATCACGTGCACATTTACAGCAGCTAAATATTCTAAACGCTTGTTGATTCTAATCGTGGAAAGAAAAAACCGGAGGACCTGGAGAAAAATCGACGCTACCACAGAGAGAGAGAGACACACGCAAACTCCAAATATATAGCAGCAGGCGTCTGGGTGGCCGTCGAAACCACGACCTCCTGCATACCGGGCGAGGTAGTTAACATCTCGCCACCGTGGCGTCAAATGATGCACACGTCATAGATTCCGATTAAAATCCCTTACGCATTAACCATGGAACGTTGGGCGAGCGTTGACGTGTGGTTGATACCGTTGAACCAATCTTGGTCCAACATTCCATTTTAATTTTCACGTTGTTCTTCTCACATTCATCACCCCTTGTGTGTCCACATGAGGCCGCTGTTGAGCTAACGCGTTGAAAAAAACAACCACAAATCCACAGAACTAGCCACGCGAGGGCTCTGACGACGCAATGGGGGAACGCATGCAAGCGTCCATGACTCGTCTTCCTTTACTTTGTTGCGCTGAATGAATCAGCCGAGTGCGCAAACTGGCAGTTGGGATGTGTTGTTCATCACCATGCTTGGCCTTGACTAATATTTCAAAGCGGTCAAGCTTGTCAAACCAAATACTGCTGTATGTAGTAACCACGTGCTGTTACAATGGAGTAATCGCTTGCTTTGGTAACTCTTAAAATGTACACGTCCCTTCTTCGAAGGGCATCTTGGAAAAGCGGCAGAGGCTCATATATGTACCGTATGTTGAACTTCTTTCGCACCGTACGTAGTCAACTGTGCTAATCGAGGGTGCGCGGGAAGGACAACAAACTAAACACAAGAAGCAATGGGGTCTATCTCATGGGATATCCTCTGTGCCGCGCCATTGATTGTTCATGAGCACGTGTTGCAGAGCAGGGCAATCTCTGCTGGTCAATATTTTAAACAGCGCAGTATAAGTAACTTTCGCATTTCGTAGACATGCCTTTAACTTTTCTAACGCCGTGTTAAACTTAAGTCTCCAACATATTTTTTTAAAGTGCTTACAAACAGTGAAGTGTAAATAGCATCTTCATTTGACTTAGAATAGGTATGTCACCGGATATTTACAATAATGACGAGAATTGCACACGATTAGAAACGTTTATTTGGTATCCCTTTCACACTTTTCACACACCGCAAATTCGAATCAAATGAAAAATGCAGACAACCGTACGCGAAAAAACCTTGGCCGACGATGTGTTGACTAATGGTGCGTGGCGTTCGGTAGGTGGAAAGAAGCGATGGCAAGATGTGGCGGCTTCGGTGGCAGCGGATGAGATGACCTCGATCTCCACCGTGAGGGTTCAGCAGTTTCCTGCGTCTCATCTGGTGCGGACCTTGGCGTGAGTACCGTGTGTGTATGTACGTACGTTTAATTTCTTTCGCACCTTACACAGCCAATCGTGCTAATTGGAGGTGCGTGGGAAGGACAACAAGCTAAACACAAAAATCAATTAAAAAAAAATTAGTTTTCAATCGAGGTTTAAAAGTGGATAGCTCCAGTGGCTTCCTAACATTGGAAGGAAGAACGTTCCAGACGGCTGCAGAAGCGCATCTGGAAGCACGCGGACAGCAGCGACCATCTTTGTTCGATGGTCAGCCAAAAGCCGCTACTGCGAGGATGACCGGAGTTCGCGTGAGGGTTTATGCTCTTTGACGAGATCAGCAAGGTACTGTGGTTCATTCGTGGCAAGCACTGTGTGTGTAATGAGTGCGACCTCATCACATATCCGTTCGGTAACCGTAAGCCAATGCAGCTGGGCGAGCACCGGACAGACAAGGCCGAGGGGGCCGGGTCGCGCTTAAATTGAGGCCGCGGCTTTGTCTATGAACCGGGCGAGGCGTACGTCCCTCTCTGAGAGCCCCCCGCAGTCGTGAGTGCTGAGAGTGATCTGCACCTGTGGAGAGGGGGGACCAGCGGAGGTTGCACAAGCCGTAACATGATTTATGTTGCATTGGAACCTCATTTGCCAGTAAAAAATATGTTAATTGTTTTTTTACCCTTCTATCTGGCAACAAAACTGACACCTTTTTTTACAAGGAGTCATGTTTGCATAGACCACAATACCTGCAGCCATAATGCAAGTATTGTGGTCTATGCAAACATGACTCCTTGTAAAAAAGGTGTCAGTTTTGTTGCCAGATAGAAGGGTAAAAAACAATTATCATAATTTATGTCATTCATGATAAAGGTTTTTTTGGTTAGATCGCGTAAGCATAAATCTGTCGTAACCCTCCACCACCCGACACAGCCAGTAAGGTTTGTCACGTAAACGACGCGCCAATTAGTTACTGCTTCAGCCCACCGATGCGTTGGAGAGTAAATCCACAACATTTACAATTTGAGTAGTACAATGTTTTGCTGGTAATTAACATCCTGCATCATCGGGCGATTTGCCCGAATAGTGAAGCAATCCACCTGCTTCCGGTCTTAATTAGAGCATCGTTGTAAACCCATCAATTACAACGTCGTACTCAAATTGTAAATCTTGTGGAGATTTTGGGTTACTGAGAGATGCATGACAGAGCGTGTGTATTCTCGCCCAGAGTATTCGGGGAGGGTTACGGCAGCGATCGTGTTAAGGTTAGTGTACTCTGCTACAATCCTGGCGAGCAGAGTTCGATTCCCGCTCACGGCTAATGTCAGTGACGAATATACGAACCGGTCCTGGGCCTCCCCTCGGTCGACTCGGGGTTAAATCAATACCTGGTCCAGTGCGTAAACATCGCCACTGGGGAGACAAAGCTGGCAGAGCGTGGTGCTGGTCACACTACCCACTCGTGCGCTGTGCTGACTTTCAAATTCCAAGAACACAGGATGAGATATTACTATCCTTTGTGCAAGCACTTCCAAGAGTTCATGAACAGTGAGCCTGGTGAAATTTGGGGAGCGCATCGTCAGTAGTGTACCTTTGGTTCCTAGGTAACAGTGCTTGCCCTAACAGTCTGGTAAGAATATCTGTCTTGTCTCTCCCACAATACATTCCGGAATGATTAATGCACTATTGTACTGACCTTGTTGTAAACGTTAAACCACTCTGGATGATGGTCCATTTTCTCTGCTTGAAGAGCGACCCGCGACATAAATCCAAATGCCTAGAAGCGAGGAGCCATCAGGAGACAAACTTAAGCATTATGAATAATACAGTGCACCAGTGCCGGATTATCCTAGTAGCAAAAGTAACTACATATGCTACGGGCCTCGTACTTTCAAGGGCCCCGCGCTAAATGCTTTCAAGCTATTAATTCCGGTTCAGTGATTCTGTACTTGCTCTATTACTATAGTACTACATCGCCTTCAACTTTTATGAACGACTGGGTGTTTAAGGTTAGCGATTTGTCGTATGATCTGGCTGTATAGCAAATGAAAAAATACAATTACTTTACTATGCAAGTGAAAAATTTGTGTTTAAATATTTACGTGTTTTTGTTTTATTTAAGGCCCCTTTATAACTTATGCTACAGGCCCCACACAAGCTTAATCCGGCACTGCAGTGCAGTATTGCGCAATGTGAAATGCAGAATACACAAACAGGACATTACTTAGAGGAAATAAATGTCTGAGGGAGGTATTCTAAAATATACCGGAGTGTAAATGGTTAGGTGGGGGGAGGGTGGCGCGGGCGGAGGGGGGGGCACCTGGTTGAAATCTTTGAAGAGAAACTCCTTGTGGAGGGCATCCCTGGAGGCCTGCACGAGCCAGCCGGAGGCGGTTAACTCGGGGAGCGCTCCCTCGCGCTCGGCCTGACCCAGCAGCTCTGGCCGACCAGCCTGCGGGGCACGCGGACGAAAAAGAAACGAGAGCGTGAAGTTTGGAGCCCCGCGGCGAGAGTGAGCGTCGTCCCGTTCATTCCATGTTAAGATTGCCAATGTGCAAAAGCTGTTGCCGTGATTTCCATCAGTCTGCCCCGGGTGTGTGCAAAGCCGTCGTTATAGCTACTCTCCTGTGGGCATGTGCATGACCCACTGGGGAGGCTGCCAGCTTGGTTATGATGATCAAGACTCTGAGGCTTATGATGCCCCGGGTTCCCATGAATAGGGAAACCCCAGTGCCAGAGAGGGAAAATTGAGCATGAATGATCTTCTATCAGTCGAGATGTTGAAGGAAACCGGAGCACCTGGTGAGCCCATAGGTGGAGGTGGAGGTGATACTCGAATCTCTGCATAGATGGATTCAAGAATCCATTACCATATTAGCATTTCCTGATCACTTTGAACGTTCAAACCGACACAACTTGGTATTTACTCCATTCTAAACGATTTTTTTTTTATTTTACCAGGTAAGGCCCACTGAGATACAAAGCTCTGTTTGAAAAGCGACCTGGCCACAAATGATAGCTCAACGAAGTGGCTCATCGTATGTAAATTTAGAGCAGCCAAATACTCTAAACGCATGGTTCTAAAATCCACGCGACCACGGGCAAAACATGCAAACTCCAAATAAATAGGCGTGCGGGTCGGAATAGAACCGACAACCTTTCCTGTATACCAGGCGAGTTAGTTAACATCTCGCCACCATGCGAGATTTCCAATCTTCCATCCAAATGCAAATCAGTTTCAACCCTCCTTAGCTTCCAAGATCTCATGAGATCAGGTGTATATTCAGGATAATTGTATATCGAAGTTGGTTAAGGTTGCCTCATGCTACTTGGACGTGCATGACCAGGAATACAACTTGAGTGACCGGCATGATTGCAACGCTGCCATGAATGACCACAGCACTGCTCCCCACTCCAGCGTACCCACAGAATGAGGCAACCGGTCTCCACCCTACAATTAAGTACCAAGGAATTTTCATCCTGGGTCATGGCAAATAAAGACAAAGACCCCCGTATAACCGATTAACAGAGTGTTGGGGCAAGTGCTGTTAGCGAGCACCTATGAAGGCTGGCACGGCACACGAGGGGGTGGGTGGCCAGCACCACGGCCGGCCACATTTGTCTCCCTCTGCGCCAGGTACTCATTTAAGGCTGAGTCGACCTAGGGGAGGCACATGACCGGTTCAGATAATCGTCATTGGTGTTGACTGTGAGCGTGAAACGAACTCGGGTCGCCGGGTTTGTAGCGTGGCGTGCTAACCATTCATTACACCACCTGGGGCATGGCACACTCACACACACGCAAGTCGTGGAAAGATATAGAGATCGCAATAGATATGTTAATGTACCCACACAAACTGTCCTCTGCAAGCTACACACCACACACAAGTCTTTGTTAGCTTTTGGCAGAGTAGAACCTTTGGCAAAGCATAACCCACACATTAACAACACAAAGTTGATACGCCAAGATCTCTTTGACAAAAAAGCTATTGTGATTAAATGCTTATTCATGAATCACTGTGAAAGTTATATTATCACTACGCGCTTATTAATGGGCAGTACCGTACCACTGTCAGAAACATCATGAAGCCTCCTTTGCCAGTAGCAAAATATAATAATAGGTTTTTACTCTTTTATCTGGCAACAAAACTGAAACCTCTTTTTTTACAAGGAGTCATGTTTGCATAGACCACAATACCTGCAGTCAGAATGCAAACAAAAACACACTCTGATAATGTATGCATTGTCCTTGAAATTGATACTGGTAGAAACCTCCTGGTTACACCAGCCCACAGGGGATTATTGTGTCCGTCCGTCGTGCAGGGAGGGGCTGGGTGGGGAGGGAGGGGCTGGATGGGGAGGGGAGGGTGGGGAGGGGCTGGGTGGGGAGGGTGGGGCTAGGTTCGGGAGGGGAGGGTGGGGAGGGGCTGGGTGGGGAGGGGCTGGGTGGGGAGGGTGGAGAGGGGCTGGGTGGGGAGGGTGGGAGGGGTGGGGCTGGGTGGGGAGGGGCTGGTCACCCCGTGGTGCCCTTATAAAACTCAACGTTTAACCTACTCACGCCGGCTTGTGCCCGCCCTCACAGTCGGGCATATTTGCGGAATACACCACGCCGCCGTTGACCCTGGCCATTGACCGAGCAACTCAACATTCCTACCAGCTCCCTCCGCAGGAATGTGTTTGGTCCACACCAGAGACAGCTTTCCTTACTAGTCTCATACGGTGTTCGACCAGAAGACGCCAAAAAGGTGCACAATTCAAAGACAACGCACTATCAGAGTAATGAGGGCTCTGGGTTTACATCATGAGGGTAAAGAACCTATTATCACTGTCAGAAAGTTAAGATGATTCACAGCGCTTCGTCGATCCCCTGCTGGATGAAGGCCTCTCGATGGTATGTTGGTGTTGGTAGTTGTTTGACCATACTTCACCAAACTGCTCAGCGTGGATTGGTAAAGAAGGGGACCTGGGACCGGTTCCGATATTTGAAGTTTGCACGTCTCTCTCTCCGTGGTCACATGGATTTTTGTTCGGGTCCTCCGGTTTTTCCCTCCACATTTAGAAACATGCGTTTAGAGTATTGGGCTGCTGTAAATTTAGTTTAACACGTAGGCTTTCGCGACCAATATTATTCATAATCAACGTTTTTGGGTTAGATCGCGTTACTTATAAATGTGTCGTAACCCTCCACCACCCGACACGGCCAATCAGCAAAAAAGTGTCACGTTGACAAAAGACAAATAGTTCACTGCTTTAGCCCACCGGGCAATTCGATTGCCCGATAATGCTGGATGCAATTACCAGCGAAATGTCGTACTCAAAAATTGTAAATGTTGTGGTTTCACGCTTCAACACACCGGTGGGCTAAAGTAGTGAACTATTTGTCTTTTGTCAACGTGACACTTCTTTGCTGATTGGCCGTGTCGGGTGGTGGAGGGTTACGACACATTTATAAGTAACGCGATCTAACCCAAAAACGTTGATTATGCTGTAAATTTACACATCAGCCACTTCTTTGAGCTATCATTTGTGGCCCAATCTCTTCTGAAAAAGAACAAGATAGCTCTTTGGGCCTTACTTGGTAAAATAAAAAAAAAATAGTTTAGTTTAGATACCACTTGCCACGGATATTTCCCATGACTGGCGATTAAACTCTGGATTTCATAGAGCAAGTGGTCACAACCAGATAACCTGATGCTGTTTCGACTGAATATATTCCTGTAGAAGCATTCTACCCGGCACCACGGTGGTGAGATGTTAATTACCTCGCCTGGTATTAAGGATGTTGTGGGTGCGATCCTGACCATGACGCCTGCTGTATATTTGGAGTTTGTATGTCTCTCTCCCCCCGTGGTCGCGTGGATTTGTATATGGGCCCTCCCGTTTTTCCCTCCACGTTTAGAATAAACGTGCATTTAGAGTATTTGGCTGCTGTACATTTCCACATGCTAAGCCATTTCGTTGAGCTATCATTTGTTGCCAGGTCGCTTCTGAAAAAGAATTACATAGCTCAGTGGGCCTTACCTGGTAAAATAAAAAATAGTTTAGTTTGGAAACCACTCGCCACTGATGTTTACCATGCCTTGCGATCAAACTCGTGTTGCTGGATTTCATCGTGAAAGTGCTCGTAATCAGATAAACCTGCTGCTATTTAGACTAAACAAATGCCTGTAGAAGCATTCTACCCGTATTATTATTATCATCATCATGTTCAACGTTGGTCGAAAACAAAGTAAGCATCTGAAAATGTAAATATAGCCTCGAGGAGGAGGAGCAGGGGAGGGTGGTTGGCTCGGGATGGGGTGGTCAGAATCAGCCGAGCAAACAGGAATTCCTAACCGCTGTCATTGTCCGGTTGATCGCTGCACTCACACCCCCTTCACAAGCACCAATCCCCTATCGGCAGGACTCAGCCGCCCAATGGATTTGAAAAATTGGTGGGGGGGGGGAAAGGGTAAAAAACGAGAGAGACGGATTTCTCCATGGCCCCCGTGACCTGTGACCTCGTTATCAATGGTGCAGTTTGTGTCGAATGGTCAACAGGGAGTGTACTGCACACGTGCAATGTAACACTGCAGGCATTGTGCTGCAAATTTTAGTTTGAGTTCTTTTGCTGCCTTGCCCAATCTTGGTGAATCGGACTTATGTCATTAATTTGCTTATTTGTTTAATTTTAGTGACTTGCTTTACAATTTTCTCTATTTTACACTCCGATCGTTTTTACACGCTTTCATTTAACTCACGTTGGTGTTGTCGTCGTTGTTGTATCCTCAAATATTGTAACTAAATTTTAATCCACTTCCCAATGTGGTATCGACTGCAAACTTGGTATACTTATGTCATACTGATGACAATACTATCTATATTCTATCATAAAAAATATATATTTGTAAATATTATTTTTTATATGTTATGTTTCGGCTTGGGTCTAATTGTCCACGGTCAACTGACGTTGTGGCAAGTTTCGGGGCCACTTCCTGGAGTCTTGGAGTTCTTCCATTACTCGTACATTTCATAAAAGCGTGTTTTAAAAAAAAGTTTAAAAAAATATTACTTATTTTTGCCTTGTTTGCTGTTGTAACTTTCTGACCCGCCCAATACTGGACATCGAGTATAAAATCCCGGCCTTCCGTTTGTCCTTCAACTAAATTACAAGAGCCTTTGAAAAGGCCTGAATTAAAAATAAAGTTACATGAAGTGGACCCCCCCCATCCCAGA
The DNA here is from genome assembly GCF_965212315.1 of Lampetra planeri. NCBI lineage: Eukaryota > Metazoa > Chordata > Hyperoartia > Petromyzontiformes > Petromyzontidae > Lampetra > Lampetra planeri. The sequence continues at coordinate 4,886,710 of NC_136115.1, forward strand.
CGTGGGGGTAAAAAGTCGATCAAAAATGTGTTGACCCCCTTCCAAAAAAAATGCCACCTCCCCCCCAAAAATAAATGTCTTTTTTTATTTGAAGCTTTCGTGACTGCAGGAACCCATACTCGTTGGTCCTTTCGGTAAAGTCACGTCGACAGAAAAGTAATAGATCACGACGTTTCGATCGCAGCACAAGCAACCGTCATCAGGCGACGTACGTCATCAGTTCTCCTGCTGTTTGTTTCACCTGATGACGATTGCTTGTGTTGCGATCGAAACGTCGTGATCTATTACTTTTCTGTCCACGTGACTTTTGTAGACATATATGCCAATACACCTTACATACAATAGTCATCAGTAGCTTCATAGCTCATCGGATTCCTCCAGGCTAAATAAAGATTCTGAATCTAAAAAAAACCGTAGCGTTCACAGCAAAACCGCAGCGATTTATTGAAAACACAATCAGTTGAAAGTCGTGTTGATTAAATGGTTATTGTTACACTTTAGCAGTTGACATGGATGGATATGCATGTCTTTTCGTGATTGACGATGATAATTATTATTACTTGGCAATACACCGAGTGATTTTAAGCCCGGGCAATTCCTTACTTGTTGGAAGAAGCATAACACATTGCAGCAATTGCAGTTGACAACAAAGCAGTTTTGAGGGCTCTGTAAAATGGGTCACAGCATGACCGTGATTTTTTTTAGGTCCACTGTAGTTTCCCTGCGGCACGCCCACCGTGCCTTATCAAATCACATTCACCAACACCATCATCATCATCACCCCGAGCCATGATCTATCCACTACTGGATTAATTAAGGCCATCCTATCACTGTCACGACAGATTTGGGCTGCATTAATTTCATACACAGCACTCTACACTGCACAGTGCAAAAATGTACTGCCTACGTAATACACAGTGTACTGAAGTGTATGTTTATAAAAATGACAGGCCTAGTGGCACATCCGATTAGCACGGTGGGCTACGTACGGTGCGAAAAAAGTCCATCATGCACACATCCAATGTGCAAAATTGCGTGATAATACGCAGCCTGACCAACACAACACACAACACGCTTCATTTGCAGCAGAATGACCAAATTCTCATGATTATTGATGACGCTGCGGACCTGCACGGTCAACTATTAATGAGATATCTCTGTAAACGCGCGAATCGCTGCACACATTTACGTGGAACTTCTTTCGCACCGTACAAAGACAAAGATCCCCCGGGTAGCCTGTAACAGGCTGTAGGGGAAAGTGCTGTTAGGGAGCACCTACAGACATACAACAAAGACAAAGATCCCCGTGTAGCCTGTAACAGGCTGCAGGGGCAAGTGCTGTTAGCCAGCACCTCCAGACACACACCAAAGACAAAGATCCCCCGTGTAGCCTGTAACAGACTGGAGGGGCAAGTGCTGTTATCCAGCACCTCCAGACACACACCAAAGACAAAGATCCCCCGTGTAGCCTGTAACAGACTGCAGGGGCAAGTGCTGTTAGCCAGCACCTCCAGACACACACCAAAGACAAAGATCCCCCGTGTAGCCTGTAACAGGCTGCAGGGGCAAGTGCTGTTAGCCAGCACCTCCAGACACACACCAAAGACAAAGATCCCCCGTGTAGCCTGTAACAGACTGCAGGGGCAAGTGCTGTTAGCCAGCACCTCCAGACACACAACAAAGACAAAGATCCCCCGTGTAGCCTGTAACAGGCTGCAGGGGCAAGTGCTGTTACGAACACCTCCAGACACACAACAAAGACAAAGATCCCCCGTGTAGCCTGTAACAGACTGGAGGGGCAAGTGCTGTTAGCAAGCACCTCCAGACACACAACAAAGACAAAGATCCCCCGTGTAGCCTGTAACAAGCTGCAGGGGCAAGTGCTGATAGCCAGCACCTCCAGACACACAACAAAGACAAAGATCCCCCGTGTAGCCTTTAACAGGCTGTAGGGCAAGTGCTGTTAGCGAGTAGCACCTACAGACACACAACAAAGACAAAGATCCCCCGTGTAGCCTGTAACAGGCTGCAGGGGCAAGTGCTGTTAGCGAGCACCCCCAGACACACACCAAAGACAAAGATCCCCCGTGTAGCCTGTAACAGACTGCAGGGGCAAGTGCTGTTAGCGAGCACCTCCAGACACACAACAAAGACAAAGATCCCCCGTGTAGCCTGTAACAGGCTGCAGGGGCAAGTGCTGTTAGCGAACACCTACACACAACAAAGATCCCCGTGTAGCCTCTAACAGACTGTAGGGGCAAGTGCTGTTAGCGAGCACCTACAGACATACAACAAAGACAAAGATCCCCCGTGTAGCCTCTAACAGACCGTAGGGGCAAGTGCTGTTAGCGAGCACCTCCAGACATACTACAAAGACAAAGATCCCCCGTGTAGCCTGTAACAGACTGCAGGGGCAAGTGCTGTTAGCGAGCACCGAGTGGCCAGCACCACCACGCCCGACCGCCTTTGTCTCCCCCATTGGCGACGTATATTTACAACACCGCGACCAGGTGACTCGTTTGAGGCCGAGTCGACCTAGGGGAGGCCCGGGACCGCTGCACCACCACCACTCGCTATGTCTCGCTCACCATCTGACAAGTCGCTCGTTCCACGTGGTAGCGACACCGCGGACGCGAGCAGCGGAGTGACACCCAAACCGGGTCTCGCTTTGCTTTCTTGGTTTCTTGGTTGTTGTTGTTTGGTTGCTGCTGCTGCTGCTGCTGTTGTTGTTGTTGCGTCCAATCGCTCGTTCCACAATCTGTGTCTCTTCTCTGGATGACGTCGCCGGTTTGTGTTACGCAAGCGATGCCTTGTTTGGGTGGGCGGTGACCTCCTCCACGCCACCACCGCCGTCTCTACAAATTCACACCGCCTCTCCTGTGATGTGTGTGTGTGCTGTGTGTGTGTTCTGTGTGTGTGTGCTGTGTGTGTGTGCTGTGTGTGTGTGCTTTGTGTGCTGTGCTTTGTGTGTGTGCTGTATGTGTGCTGTGTGTGTGTGCTGTGTGTGCTGTGCTTTGTGTGTGTGTGCTGTGCTGTCTGCTGTGTGTGTGCGAGACAGCGGATCGGCCTTGCCCGTTCCAAGCCTCTGAGATTCTGTCCCACGTCCACACACACGGAGAGAGACGAGGGACTGCGCCCCCCACTGGTCAACTTGCAGAGCAGCCCACGGACAGACGGGGGCTTGGCGCGAGATCGTCGAGTGGCGCAGACGTCCAGGTGGAATTAAATGCGTGCGTGTGTGTGTGTGCTGCTTCAAGGGCGGTGTTCTTCATTGCGCCCCCCGCTACCCCCGACAATGCACGAAGGGTGAAAACACCCCCCCGCCAATCAGTGCCGGATGAAGCTAGTGCAGGGCCTTTAGCATAAAAAAAATAGAAATATTAAAACACAAATTTTTCACTTGCATAGTAAAGTAATTGTATTTTTCTTTTGCTATACAGCCAGATAATACGACAAATCGCTAACCTTAAACACCCAGTCGTTCGTAAACGTTGAAGGCGGTATAGTACTATAGTGATAGAGCAAGTGAAGAATCATTGAACCGGAATTGATAGCTTGAAAGCATTTAGCGCGGGGCCCTTGAAAGTGCGGGGCCCGTAGCTACATATATAGCTACTTTTGCTACTAAGAAAATCCGGCACTGCCCCCATCAGTTTAACACGTAGGCTTTTGCGACCAATGTCCATAAAGCAGGTTTTTTTGGGTAATATAGCGTAAATACCCCATCATCATGTTGCTGTTAAACCCCCAATGGCTTCAAATGTGTGGCGACAGTGCACTCACACTGATGATGTCTTCTTATTGGCGAAAATCCCCCCCCCCCCTTTGAAAATTAGTTAAAAACACTGCTTTAAGTGGTGATACAGACGTGAAGACGTTGTTCAGTGTGAAATACGAGCTGCTGTGTAAGGTTCCGTGGGATCTGCAAATCAATCATTGGTCCCATGAAGTCACCTGTTCGTCTTAACTGCCGGAAGGTCTCCTCTGCGATTCCAGAAAACGATCATGGACGTAAATGGATAAGATGTGAAAGTGACATCTTGCTCAACCGAGTGTTGAGGTGATGCTTGTGCCAATAGCACGGTTTGCTACGTACGATGCAAAATAAGTTCAACATACATACACAGCACTGAGCTAAGTGGTGGTAATTCCACATTCCTCTGGTGGTAGCTCGTCTTCCCAACAACACTTGACTACCCCACAGTGGTACTCATTTATCGACCCCGAAGGGATGATGGGCTGAGTGAACACCCCCCCCCAATTATGAATTGAACTCGCAGACTTCCGATTGCGAGCTGCGAGCTCTACACCCAAGGCGACCTGGATGTATATGCTACGTGTATATGTTATAAGTAGTTTTGCTCAAAGTTCGAGTGTAGTTTGGGCAGTGAAAGAAAAAAAAAGACATGCACATGAATGATTGTAGTAAGATTCATTTTTTTATTAATACGATGAAACTCTCATTACATATATATTCAGGTTTGATTTTGACAAAACTCCGCTGTGAAAACACAACATTTGAAAAACAGAATACAGTAACATCGGAGGAATAGCAAAGACCAGTGGACAATTACAATATTAAACGCAAATATTCTGTTGCTATGTATTGGCAAAGGTGAAATTAACAATAATAATTAAAACATTAAAAGAGTACCTGAAATGTATTTTGATTTACAATTACTTTGTAAACCTTAAAATGTTACATAAAGTGCTATCATACATTGTCCTAAACATCTATAATTTATTGCTATCGTTTTGTTAAAACTAGTAAATCACAATCTTTAGTTTAACTTCTACAGTTGTTTTCCTCAGAATGCATAATATATTTGCTCGTGTCAACTCCACGTGCATAGCACAGACTAATCCAGCACATGCCTGACAATTCCAAAAGGAAGTTTGACCCAGAAGTCATTTTTCGCTGCACATAATTTGAGGATTCTCAGAGCAGTGAGCAATACAGAGCACGCACTGAACTCGGATCCGTTTGCTCTCTAGAGCAGAGGCTCATCCACCGAACCGGCCTCCCACAAAATCATAAAAGTCGTGGGAATTGCTTAGAATGATTGTCAAACTGCCGCGTCTGTACCGAGATGTCCTAACCAGAAGCGGTGCCATTCATTAAGCGTTGTGTTCAGGCACCGAAACGCCAAAATCATATTGCCATCAAGGTCCGTAATGCGACATCGGGCTCCGTTGCATGAACCAGCTGCTCTTTAGTAGAAATATAGAGCGTTTGGAAACGTTTTGTTTATTTTTGTGCTATTGTATTATCCTTAATATGAGGTGAACAAGCCATTAAATGGTCTCATGTGAAGTGCCCAAAACATCGCCTAGTTTAATTATGTTTTATTTGAAGGCATTATTATTGATCAATGTGTTGAGCTTTTTTTTGTTACTGTGAAAATAGATTATTAAACCCTTTGAATGCTGTCCTTAAATTATGTGTGGAAGGGGAATGCATGTATGGAATATATTTTACTGCGTGGTTGGTAATCTTAAGAGAAGCTGGGAGTCCTGGAGTTGCCTTAAAGAAATAAAAACCCACTTTGTTCTGTCAGTTAACCTGTGTAAACTACATTCATCACGAACGTTACTTTTGTAAGATAAACATATTTTGGTGAAAAAAAGCTTCATAGCTCATCGGATTCTTCCAGTTCAAATGAAGATTCCGATTCTGGAACCACAGGTTGCTCTGCAAAGAACGAGGTTTTTTTTTTTCTGCACGATTACTTCCACATCCCTCGCCATAACTCCACATGGCTGCACCAGTGTATACTTTGTTAGCGACCGTACGATTGAGAGGGAGCCATCAGCTTGCGAGCTGATGGGGTGCAGGGGCACGCCGCAGGCTCCTGTTAGATATCCGTTGTGTCAAGAGCATCGTTGTCGACGCCCTGCAAGTTTGGCAATTTCATGTCGCGGGCACTGCGATCCTTTTCTCGCTGCTGGAGGGCGGCTCCCAGGAGGTTCTGCTGGGCGCTCTCACCGTGCTTGGGGCTGTAATTCGTTGGAGGCGCCTGTTGACACGCATAGACGTCGTTCAAGGGTGTGGCTGTGTTTTGGATGCGATGTCACGCAGGATGACGAATGGACGTTCACTCAGCCTCGCCACATTTTAACAACGGAGTGGATGGTAAACAGATGGTGAAGGAGGAAGACGGCGGAAAAAGATGGCGAGACGGTGTCAAGAAATCGGAGGCCTCTACTGGGCATGAATAACGAAGGAAAGCACGGAATGGAAGACAATTGGGGGAGAGGTCTCTGCCCAGGATTGAAAAGTTACACAGACTGACAAAGAACAGACAAAGCTACCTTAAATGTCACTTTGCTTGTGCCTCTCTCTTTTTTCCAGAGGTGCATTCATATTTTAGTAAACGATAAACATGGAAAATGTGTATGTGTATAATAAAAGCTTCCTCGGAGGGGTTTCAAGATGCTGCATTTAGTCTTTTTAGATAAGAACTCAGTACGATGAGCTGAAATGTGAACCGTAAAATGCGTACCTTCTTCACACTCATTTCCGTTTCTTCGATCCGCAAATCGCTTGCATCAAGAACATTTTCATCCAGAGAGTTTATGCTGAGAAAATGAAGAAAACGATGTCCAGATATACCACTTTCACCGCCAACACCGTCACCATGACTGTCATCACCACCACCGGCAGCCATCATCATCGTCACGATTGTCACATCGCTTGTGAACGTTTTATTATGGCATCAAAAATTATCATTGTGACTACATAAAACAGTTGATTAGCAATGCATTGTGCACTGTGAAGGAGGATTGTTTGCAATAAAATAATGAACAAAGTGACAAAAGTCCGTGTCTACAAATACAACTATTAAAAAAACTACTGCAGTATGTTAGTCCAGCAGCCTATGAGCCTTCTGGATCCAATGTTTTCCAATATAATTTGTTTCAAAAGATAAAACCTGATACCGGAGCATTTAACTTGTTTCACTCTGCAGTTGAAACCGAAACGTGAAACCATTCCAGCTTTTGCCTGCTGATATAAAACACTGCTGGAAAAATCTATCTGGAGGGCCCATTGCTGATGGACCAAAAACGTTCTATGTGCATGTTGTCTGTTCATTACGGTGGTGTCGCGTGGTTGGCATGGGCCCTGGTGCAAGGAATTAAATAGGCAATCCCCTCCCCACCGACTCCGTCCCATGTCCCCCCACCCCTCTTTGTACCCTGGTGCTTGGGTCCCTGCAGCTTGTGGCCCCTGGCACAGTTGCAACTGCCTGTACATTTGATAGCCACACCACTGGTTTATACGTTGTTATATATATTTTTTAAGTGAATCGGTTGGTGTGCATTAAACGTCCAATTAATGAAACCTAACGCCTTCCTCGCATTGTCACCGACCTCTTCCTGTCAGGGTCACTCTCCTCGATATAGCCGAGGTCAGGAAGCTCATAGACGGGGCTGTTCCACAGCGGGTTCGATCTGCGGAGACACCGGCGGTTTCACGTCACCACAGATTTGCATTGCACACGGCGACGATTGTAAAAGTTGCATAAGAAGAATAACCAACTGAACTGGATCGTTCCAATTTGCAATTCAAAATACAATTGGTTAGCCAGAGCACACGAAACTTATTGTCATCTTGAAGCAGTGAAATTATAAATATTCCTCCAATATAGTTAAAATGTTTTCACCAATAAAATGCATGCAGAGATCTACGTACGCATTAGGTACTGCATTAGTATAACACTTTAAATGTAGCTATTTAACAAAAGCCATCTGAATCCTTCTAGATGTTAATACATAAGCTGTTCTAATTTTTAGTCATTTGTTAATCCACTGCTGGATTAAGGTCACAATTTGTGTTTAGTTTGTTGTCCTTCCTTTTATGTTGGCTACATATGCTGCAAAATAAGTTCTACACACTATAAACATTTTTTTTTATTTTACCAGGTAAGGCCCACTGAGCTATATAGCTCTTTTTCAGAAGTGACCTGGCCACAAATCATAGCGCAACGAAATGGCTAACCACGTCGAAATTCAATGCAGCCAAATACTCAAAATGCATGCTTCTAAATGTGGAGGGAAAAACCGGAAGATGCGGAGAAAAATCCACTCAACCACGGGGAGAACATGCAAACTCCAAATATACAGGCGTCAGGGTCAGAATTGAACCCACGACCTTCTGTATTTATTATCTCGCCACCGTGGCGCCACTGGATGAGGGCCGCCACATACCATATTGGGGTTTAGTGACCATACATCACCACCCTTGTCAGTGCGAGTTAGTCAATGCGGGGGGCCCAGGACCAGTTCAAATATCACTCCCCACTCATGTTAGCCGTGAATAAATGATGGGTCATCAGGTTCACAGCGCAGCATGCAAGCCACTGTTCCGCTGCTCCACCCCACCGTGGGCTGTCAGAGAGACACAAATCCCATAGGTGTGTTTCTCAGTTGTTGATCGACGCGATGATAGTGAGAGGGTGGCGAGAGACGCTGCCGTGCTGGGCAACTCACTTCTCCGTGGCGTGCATGTTCGTGCCGGGAACCTGGGTTCCGTTCTGCGCTGGTGCGCTCTTCACTTCCTTGGCGCGGTTCATCGCGGTCATGGACTTGAGTTTCCTCTGGTAGCTGCAGAGATGCAACAGCATGATCGTAATTTTTGGTGGACGTGGCACACCCAATAAAGTTTAATACGAAACAAGAGACGATTTAAATGGATAATACCCATGTGTGTGCTTGCTAAAGTTGGTTCTCCAATCAAGTCCTCCAGAAGTTTTCCTTAGGTTCCTGTTGTGTTAAGAACTGTTAACCTGATTATTGAAGACTTTAGGATGATGCAGACTTGCTAATGAAAAAAGGGCCACTCCAGCGTTGAATTTAAATGAAGAAAGTAATCACGATTTTGCATGCAAACTTGTGATATATTCAAGATACTGTCTTGGCTATAGCATATAGGCATTATAGCGAAATGTGAGAGAGATGGGAGATGTACAAGACGAGACAGGATATAACACAGACTGAAGAGACACTCTAAATGAGACAATGTCAGACAGGGTGATCCATCTATAGACACGTGATTGAAAATTGTGAAAGTGATGGCTCCATACCTTACAGAATGGTTTGTTAAAAGGATTTAAAATGCGTATTGAGATTATTGGGAGACATGAGAGTCTTTTATCTACAGTTTCTCGCTATTATGTCAGTGGAGCATCTATAAGTGTAGATTACTGACTCTGGCTAAGTACACTCGAAAAATATTTCCTGGATCGTTCTCAACGAACCCTACTACATCGTCGGTGGAGGCTCATTGGTGGGGCCAGGCATCACGAGTAAAAAAAGAAAAAATCCTGAACAATACATGACTCATCTGCTCATTCTATCGATTATAAATTGCATGCAAACCCCTTTCTCTCCCGCTCCAGCTGCCACTGTACACGGAAATCACATTTAACAGCCAGACCTGTTCATAAGGCCTCAATAGGAACCCACTTTGCAGCTTAATTACTTAACTGGGTTAAATTGTATAGATATATAACCAGGAAAGAGCCACTGAACTATATAGTTATTTTTCAGAAGTGACCGGCCCCCAAATGATTGCCCAACGAAGTGGCGTATGATGTTGACATTTATAGCAGCCAAATACTCGAAACGAATGTTACTTTTAAAAGTGGAGGGAAAAACCAGAGGACCAGGAGAAAAATCCATGTGACCAAGGGCGTCTGGGTCAGGATGTGACGAACCCACGACCTCCTGTCCACTAGGCGAGGTAGTTAACATCTTTCCACCGTGGCGCCCCCCCCCCCCCCAGCATGCCCCCGCCCCCCCCCCGACCTTACATATCTGAGACATTATAGCACAAACACTAACGAATATTATGCTTGTTATGACCTACCTCGTGCGCATGCAGACTGTGATGGTGATCATGACAGTCAGGATGAGGAGGAGAACCACCGCCAGCGAGATCACCAAAATCTCCAACAGCCTTAACTGCGCCATATTTGGATCTTCAAATGTGGGACCCGAGCCCTGTAGCAGACGCGGAGGGAATGTAAAGCGATGAGGTCAGAAACTGGACACAATGGTGAATGGTATTCATTGTTGACAATCGATCATTTATATTAGAGGTGGGGAACCATTTTCCTTCTGAAGGGCCGAATAACACGTTTAAATACTTTTTGTGGGCCGCACGCGCACAGAGACATGACATGATAATCAGTTATCACGTCGACTGTATATGAACTGCATACATTTTGTATTTATTTAACTCTATGTACATGTACAACCCTTTTTGTCAATCCACTGCTGGATGACGGCCTTCCCACACCGTGCAGGTTGGGGGGGGGGGGGTGGATTGTTTACCATAATTCACCGCACTAGTCGGTGCAGGTGAGTGAAGGCGGGGAGAGCATCGATGTAGAAGCATAGAAAGCACAACAATGCATTGTGCTGCACTGTAGCCCCACAGCAGCAGCCTACAGCGCCTGTTTCATGCCTGGCGGTCGCCAATCCAGCCACTAACGAAGCTCGCGCCTGCTCAGCTTCCAAGATCTGGCAAGGTGGCGTGCATTCTGGGTTACTGGGCCATAGGTGTAAATACATATTGCAGAGGTCACTTAGGCCATTGTGCTGTTTGTCACTTTTGGCTACCACTTCCTGACTTTGGGACCGGTCATTGATTCTGAAAATGATTGTTGGTTTACCGTGTATCATATCATGGTTACCGGTTTACTAAGTACCATTGAACAACCCTTGCACTTACCACACCAGTCATTCCCAGGCCTATGAGTTTCTGCACCGCCTCTGTTCCCACACTGTCCTGTATCACTCTGTGGAAAACACAATTATAAATGAGTTTATTATAACGACAATCCCTTACTACCAAGACATGTCAAATCACACGATTTGACATGTCTTGGTAGTAAGTGACAGAAACAAGTGTTTGGGTCAGATACGTTTTTTTAAATCAGATACAGTATATATATAAAGGCTATGCAACTTTTAAATCTAGATAGAACACTCATTTCTTTAGGACTGGTTTTTGTGTTTAGTTTTGTTGTCCTTCCCCTGCACCTCCGATTTACACAGTTGGCTACATACGGTGTGAAAGAAGTTCTACATGTAAACATAGGTATATATTGTTGTATATTTACTTGTGCAGTTACAGTGTTGACAGTGAACCTGGCACGTACTTCACCGCTCGTTCTTGACTCACAGCTGTCCCATTGCTGAAGTAGAAGTACACCTCCATAACTGACCTGAAATCAAGACATCGCACAATTACATTCTGGTTGCATGCTAACTGCCAACACAACCCAGAGGTCGCAATCAGGTACCCGATACCCGTACCCTACCCGATACCCGGCTACCCGTACCCGGCCGGGTACGGGTAGCCGTTTGCGACCCTGGTGCGGCCGGGTACGGGTAGGCCGTGAGTCACTGGTGAGTAGCCGTTTGTCACTCATTTCGGGTAGGGTACGGGTACGGGTAGGATACGGCTACCTGTACCCGGCCGGGTACGGGTACTCATTTGCGACCCTGGTGCGGCCGGGTACGGGTAAGGAATCAAAACCCGTTTGCGACCTCTGACACAACCCCTTAATCTTTTAATTGACCTTTTTATCGATTTCAAATGCATTTTTTTGCCTGTAGCACCTGGCATGCACTTGTGGTGACACATCCCAAGCACAAACCAGGCTCGACCCCTCCTCCGTATTTTCCAGAGTTGGATGGTATCAGGCACGTGGAAGGTGATTTGGTTGCAATTGGCTGATTTTGTGATTTAAAACTTTCGTGACTGCAGGGATTAATCTTCTTGGTTCTTTCGGTAAAGTCCCGCTGTCTTTCCGACAGCCCTGTTCTTCACCTGAGGACGGCTGCTTGCGTTGTGGCCGGAACGTCGTGAGAATTTTATTTTATTATGTTTTATTATTTTATTTCCCTTCTACGTGACTTTACCGAAAGAACCAAGAAAAATTGACTGATTGTTAATTCAGCCCGAGACCTCATCCGTGCTTGCTCAGTGTGCTCTCGACTCAAGCCTAGACAGTGGCCAGGTGCACGCCCCAACGATCAGTTGTGCAGACAAACTGCTCAGCAGAACTATCGGCCTGCAGGCGCTTTGACCACATCTGAGCGAATGGCTGTGCGTCAAGGAAACGACGGCGCATTCAGGATTGCCAACGACCGATCGTAATTCGCGAACGTGAGCGTGATGCGATACGGTCGACGCGAATAGCCGCGCGGGCTTGATGCGAAGGAGCAACTGGTCACGCAAACTGCTCGCAACTGATTGCAGAGACGTCCACGGATCAGCGATTAAATTGCATGCAACCAAGTAGCGCAAGTAGTGCAAGCTAAAACGTGTGTGTTCCGTTGAAATAAAAATATTTATAAACGTGTGTGTTCCACTCACTTATCGTTTCCCTCGCGGGTTTGTTTCGTAGACGCTGGTTTGATGGCAGTTATTGCGACAATGGAGTTGTACACAGTCTTCTGGAGATTTCTGAAAAACCAGGACGCATTACGCATTGGAGATATCCTGCTGCCAACGCTTCTGCTGCTCATCGACATCACTCCGTCTGCCAGTGGTTAAGCAGGTCATGCAATCTGACCGAGTCGTACCGAGTGGTCAGTGGTGACTATTGTCTACCTTAGAGGCCAAATGAAGCCCTTGCCTTCAGCAAAATGCGCAAGTGGAAGGCAATTGTGGATATCCTGCCATGTTCGTGGAAACACTGAGAACTGGCGAAACGTCGTACTCAGATTGTAAATATTGTGGCTTGGCTCTCCAACACACCGTGCTGTACTAGTAACGAATTGGCACGTTCTGTTTACGTGACAAACCTTACTAATTAGCTGTGTCGGGTGGTGGCGGGTTTAACGACACATTTATATATTTACGCGATCTAACCCAAAAAAACCTGTATTATGGATGATATTGGTCACGAAAGCCTACGTGTTAAATCGAGAGCATCTTCGGACATGTAAACTTTAGCAACAGCAAAATCTGACATCAAGCTATGTATGTGTATTTCTGTAGGGGAAAAATCTTCATCCCCCAGCGATTCTATACGTTGCTGAGATTTACGGTTGTGATTTTAATCATTTGACCCGTTTTTTTTATTGTGGAGAATGTAGTGGCCACATGAACCCACCGCATACGTATACGTTTTAGAAAAAACTGAATCTTATACCCGTGATATCGATGCGCGTACGTGAACTTACGAATCGATTTATTCCACTCCGGATATAGTTATCTGTTGGCATTTTACTACTAAACAAATTGTATAGTAATTACAGTGGTACATTAGATTTTTTGGAGGATAATATCCTTGCTATTGCACATCTGTTGATTAGAAGACTGTCTCATTTCATCTTCTCTTTAAATGCCAACGTTTGATAGGAAAGTTACATTTTCATAATTAAGATTATCAGAAAAAAAGTCTAGATTAATATTAAAATCACTGAAAACTGTAGAGTCGGCAGTTTCCCCCCCTTAATGGTGATGAAGTCCGCACCTCCGATTAGCACAGTTAGCTACATACGGTACAAAAGAAGGTCAACCCACATACATACAAGGCATTGGCACATTTAAAAGAGAGCAGAAAAAAAACCATTTGGCAAACATATGGTTCGTACCCAAAATGTTAAATATTGTACAATATTTATAACAATTTAATCTTATAGCAGAGTTTATGTTAATGATACACAAATAGATGAGACTATTTCAGAGTTTGATATTACTGCTTATCGTAATGAGTCTTAACCACACTAGTTTTTTTTTATCGTGTGTATCGCGTGCAAATTTTCTTACATGGATATTTGACCTTTCTTTGCTTCAATATCTTGTACAGAACCATCAAAATCCAGCTTTACCTTGTTCGTCTCACTGATGAGGAAGGCCTTATAGGAGAAAAGTAAGAACACATCCTCAGAGTAGAACACGTGCAAGATTAAGCTCATCCTGCAGTGTCCATTAACGTGTTTGTTTGACCAAAAAAAAAGAATGACTATCTTGATTTGAAGCTTTCGTGACTGCAGGATTCCATACTCTTTGGTTCTTTCGGTAAAGTTACATAGTTAGAAAAAGAATAGATCACGACGTTTTGATCGCAACACAGGCAATCGTCATCAAGTGGGACAACCACAGCAAGAAACAACTGCTGAAGTAGGCGAGAGATCTGCCGTGGCACGAGGTTATATAGTGTATAGTGTAGTGTATAGTATAGTGTATAGTGTAGTGTATACTGTATAGTGTAGTGTATAGTGTATAGTATAGTGTATAGTGTAGTGTACAGTGTATAGTGTAGTGTATAGTGTATAGTAGGCCTCGGCAGTAGTAGGTGAGAGAGAAGGGGGGGGGGGCAGAAAAAAAACTACTTTTTCTTTGATCCTATCTACGTGACTTTACCGAAAGAACCAAGAATATGAATTCCGACAGTCACGAAAGCTTTAAGTCAAGATTTATCTTTCAAGACACAAGGAGTATAGTATTTACACTTCATCTAAATTCGTCCGGAGGTAGCTTGGATGGCACAGAGGGCCCAAAGCACCAAGCCGGCACTGCTGAGCCGCTGCCATTCGAATCTCAGCTTCAGTCGCCTCGACAATCAACAACCCGCAGGTTTCAAGTGCAACGAGGGGATGAGGCTCAGCTTGGTCGCACAACACATTAAAATCTGGATTTTTTTTTTACACAATTATATGCGGCTCAATTTCAGCTCTCTGGGTATTATTAAACGTGTCTTTTTTAATATACATTTTCGTGCGACAGACAATAATCTCACAGCTCTGTGTGTGGGGAAAGTCTGCCCTCTGCAGTGTGTGAATAAAACACATTCCTGCGGAGGGAGCTGGTAGGAACGTTGGGTTGCTCGGTCAATGGCCAGGGTCAACGGCGGCGTGGTGTATTCCGCAAATATGCCCGACTGTGAGGGCGGGCACAAGCCGGCGTAAGTTGGTTAAACGTTGAGTTTTATAAGGGCACCACGGGGTGACCAGCCCCTTCCCTCCCCACCCAGCCCGACCCCTCCCACCCCCCACCCAGCCCCTCCCCTCCCCACCCAGCCCCACCCAGCCCCTCCCCACCCAGCCCCACCCTCCCCACCCAGCCCCTCCCCACCCAGCCCCTACCTGCACGACGGACGAACACAATAATCCCCTGTGGGCTGGTGGAACCAGTGGGTTCCTACCAGTAAAAGTAACTTGAGGGGATTTTTTTTACTTTGGGCGCGAAATTATCTGACATTCAGCGGGATCGAAACTGACCTGGACGAATATGGAATCGATGATTTGTTTTCTGACATTGATTCTGATTGCACAATTGGAATAGAATTGCGGGGGGGGGGGGGTGACACCTTTAAATATACTAAAATATAATATAAAGAAAATAAAAATGGAACTGGAATGAGTGCAGCATTAAATACAGCATCCTTCATAGGATGTACTGTAGGGTGGTGCTTGGGATGCTAGGCCATGACTTGTGCATATAGATATACAATCGATATATTTAGCGTTTAGTGTAACTCATTCCAATACCACCAAAATAACTCCATTACGCATTTGCTATGTTTTCTATGTACGTGTTTTTTTGTAATTTTAGTTTTTGTTCCAATTCTGTACTTTATTGCTGTGCTTTGTTTGTGCTACTTTGGTCAATTTGGCGAATCCAGATCACTCTTGCAAATGAAAGTTATCCTGGTCTCTCTGAGTCCTCACCTGGTTAAACAAGTTGCAATTGAAACTTTGAATGCGTCAGTCGACACCCTAGACACCATTGCGAGTGAGATGTCCCTTCTCAGGGGACTGTCAAGGTAAAGTATTTGAATGAAGACAAAATAAATATACGATTCCAAAAGAACCCAATAGTATGGATACCAAAATTGCTGCAATCAAGACTTAAAGACTCTCCATTGTGAGTCGGTGGTTTTAACCACTGAGCCAGATACTCAACACATACTTTTACACATACAGTTTATACTTTGTCCTTCATTTGAATACCGTTTGTAACGGACCGAGCTCATAAAAGTGTGTTGAGTTTGGAGAAGCCATTCGAGGCCTTCCGGTGTTGCCAGGTGATTTCCATTTGTACCTCTTTTTAAAAGTGTGTGGGGTGATGATCGATAACGCTGAGTAATATATTGCACTTCACTTAGAGAGAAGACACACGGAGACCCACAGACTCACACAGAAATCCATCGCCTCACAAATGGACCCATATCCTAACATAGAGATATATAATACACGATACAGTTTGGTGTCTACTGGACATCTTTGAACTACTGGACATCTGTGAAAAAGAGCTTCATAGCTCATCGGATTCCTCCAGTCTAAATAAAAAACATCTGATTCTGACAATGTGATGTACATGTGTACGTTGAACTTCTTTCGCACTGTACATAGCCAACCATGCTAATATGTGTGGGTAAGGACAACACACTAAACACAAAAAAGTAAGGGGTTGTCTTTCACCACAGCCACACTTCGAAATTCACCACTCATGCAGGAGGTATTTGCATCTTCCTTCACATGTGTTTTTCTAACACGGTTAAGTGCCGCCCAGTCTCTTAAAGATGGACTTTGTGATAACCACCGCACTGAGGAGACGTATGTAAAGTTGTGCTGGAAGGACGATGACGTACGGTGAAATCGGTCGATGCTCGAAGCTGAGGACTCCCGTTGTCCGACACTGTCACGGTGATGA
Source organism: Lampetra planeri (assembly GCF_965212315.1). NCBI lineage: Eukaryota > Metazoa > Chordata > Hyperoartia > Petromyzontiformes > Petromyzontidae > Lampetra > Lampetra planeri. The sequence goes on from NC_136115.1 coordinate 4,903,388, forward strand.
TGTACCTTCCGTCCTGCGCCGGGTTTATGGCTCTTGTTATGCTGTGTAAAAAACAAAAAAAAGATGCACGCAAAAAATACAAATTTTGTTTGATCACTAATTCAAATTAGGTTAATGACACCGCACTCAAAGGAACAAAACTAAATCACGCACACAACAGCTGACATTTCAAGCAAAGGCTCAAAATTATAATTTTTAACGATGAACGTAAATGTCTCGAAGGCATTGCTATTGACGAACGCGCTGAGGTGTTGTTATCTGAGTGTTTGTGCACCACCCACTGCCACCACAGCCTCACAGGCAGTGGCGGCTCCTGCAAAATCTCTCAGGGGGGGCAAATGTCTGGATGATTGATAAGGATAAGGTCTACCCATGCAATGGATAAATTAACAGCTTAAGCATGTAAAGGCAACTTCACTACTTTAATATTAATGAAAAATAAAGTGACTCTTACAATACATCTCCTTGTTTGTGTCTATACTCACTATTATTACAATCCACTCAGTTTATTTTATTAAAGATTCCACTAGGTGGCGTCAATAATATTGTTGACTGAAACGTGCTTACGAATGATGACATAAGCACGTTAGTGCGAGCCCTCCCGGAAGCCATAGAGAATGCATTGGAGCGCCCGCCGATCGAAAAAAAACATCTTTGAATGTAAGTCTATGGCAGGGGTCGGCAACCAAAATAACAAGAAGAGCCATTTCTTTCCAATTCGGTACAAAATTCAGTATTTCAAGAGCCGCAATGCATCTGAGTACATACTGTACATACGTACATATCGTCAAGAAGCAGCCCGTAAAGAGCCGCATGCGGCTCCGGAGCCGTAGGTTGCCGACCCCTGGTCTATGGGAACACTCGGGGCGATTCTCAGCCAGAGTGAAATCGCCCAAAAAGAGGCGGTACTCCACAGAACGTGACATGACGCTGATTGGACTATATCCAGAGGCACAGTAACGGCTAGCGTAACTCTGGTTGAATGAGATTTTGAATGTGATTGAAAAAGTCCCTTTCACACTTTGGTGGTGCGTCGCCCAATCGCCCTAATGAAGAAACCGCCCCTGCTCACAGGTGTCTTGTGTCATTTCGCCGGCGCTGCCGTGGTGTAAGTAAAGTGGCAAAGCCACCACGGTGACGGCGTCCACTCACCCCATGGAGCCCGTGTACTGGTTGTTGTTTTCGCTCGCTTGGGTCTCCATGGAGAATATGTTCACATCCTGCTCCTCCGATATGTTGTTGGAATGAACCAGCAGCAGCTTCGTCACACTGAACCTGAGCTTGGCGTTTTCTCCCTCGTCACTGTCTGTCGCCTATGCAGAGTAACAATAACGCATCGTAGCAACAACAGTAAAAGCACTCGATGCATTCGTCAATAATAATGTATGGCTTTAAAATGGAACTGTATGTATGTTGAATTTCTTTCGCACTATGCGTAGCCAACTGTGCTAATCCGAGGTGCGAAAATACATAACAGGCGACGTTTCAATTAAGGAAAAAAGTGATTGCTATGAAGAATGAGCATTGCTCAAAATGTCTCCTTTAAAAAAAGGTGTTAATATATATTTATTTTGATCAAGAGTCCAATACAAGGGAGTGAAACACATGCCATGAGCGAGCGGTAAATCCGGCGCCCTCATTTTAGAGACCGGACGAGATATATATATTTTCCTTTTAAGGCACACAGTGTTATGTGTTGGGAGTTTTTTTGTTTGATATTTGTGCTTATGCGCCACTGACAATGCAGCATCGCCGAATAATTTGCCTTTAATGACGCATCGTAGGTTTTTTTAGTCATTTCATTGTTTCTAATTTGTGACTGTTGTCGAAATTACACACCTCAATGTCACTGATAATTGATATCGAAATTCCACTAGACACGCTGAATTGGTAAGTTGTATCTGTATTATATATATTTTTTTCTATCTACGTGGCTTTACCGAAAGACCCAAAGAATATGAAATCCTGCAGTCACGAAAGCTTTAAGTCAAAATTTTAATGTAATTTATAATTTTAATGTATTTTGCCCATCTTCACTGTTATTCCGAACCTAAACTTTTTTCACAGTACGTGGTATAGGTGGCGTGCAAACACTTAAAATGAGCGTGTGGTGAAGAGCTAGACAAAGATTTCAATGAATAATGGAAAACAAAAACTTTACCTGCCAAATTTCTGGAAACACGTATTTATCATTCGCAATTTCTGCAACGATTACACCTGCGAAGGCAAACACGTAGATTTCATTTAGCTGGGGTCAACAAACACAAAAATGGCTGTGACTTTGGAAACGTACTGAGGTTTATTTTTCTTATCCACAGTTGTCGCGTGTAGGCCCACGTGGACAGCAACAAACAGCAACTGGCGAAGGTGTGATGGATGAGCGATAATGCGTCTCTTGCATTGAGCGAGATTATCACCGGAACGTGAGGAAATAAACGATGGGAGGGAATTCCAAAGTGGAGCAGTGCGTGGGAAGGAATCAGAAATAAAAGTGCGTGACATGCAGTGTGGTCAAGTATATGTTGCTATGGCATCCTGTGTAAACATACCTGTCGAAGGTCTTATTTGGAAAATGGGATCATTGTCATTGGCATCCAGAATGTTGATTGTGAGTACACCAGCTGTGTTGATAAAAAGGATAATGGTTGTCAAGAAACCTGAGATAGCCCACGTGATTGAGCATCAGTAAAATATATGCAAATATGCAAGATCTCCCTTGACGCAAACTTTGTCTCATTAAGCTGTCACCTGCTAAAATAATAGTTAACCGAATTCCAGCTCACATAAGAGTCGTTAATGCAGGCGATGCTGTATCTGAAATGATGAATATGAAATATCATCTATATCACGATTATAAGCGTAAAGTAGAATTTATATTTGTTTCTTCTGCACGTAACCCATTTATATTGATACAGCAAATCTGGCTGTGACGGTCCCACCTGATGACGGAGACTTGTGTTGCCTCCGAAACGTCGTGATTTTTGTTTTTATTTTGTTTTACTTTCTACGTGACTTTACCGAAAAAACCTAAGAAGATGATTCCTTGCAGTCACGAAAGCTTCAAATCTAGAATTGTCTCAAGTATATAATGATCCTTAATTAAGGAGTTCCCAAATGGCTACACCTAAGCACCAGAAGATGTGTGCTTTCTTCACAGAAGACAAAGCAGCTATCTTAAAACGTAATGGTGATTTCACTCAACAACAGCGTATTGCAGATTTCTAACACATTACTTTACGACCCAAACACAGCTTTATGATGATGCTGATGATGACGGCATTATTGAGTAACGGCCTGTGCTTCATTTATCACTCAATATTTTCCAAAACGCTGCTAAACTGGCTTTAAGTCGGGATTATCTGCATCAGGCACTACCACTAGAGTACAAAGAAAGCCTATCCACAATAACGTATATTATTGTAACATACGTTCCTCTGAACAAGTTTATACAAATTCCATGAATAACGTAACGTGAGATGGATGTGGCATCCCAGAAATAATTTCAAGGACAACATTCCGGACAGTTCCGGGTGAAATTATGTACTGGCAATGGCTGTAGGCAAATTGTTCTTGCACTCTTAACCTGCTGTTCGGGCCTATTCTAAGCATCTTATTATTCAGCTCACTTACAGGTAGAATTTCTGCTTTTCACTGTCGCAAGATCAATGAGGACCACAGTGAGATCCACCCTGGTGATCTTCTCAAAGTCCACCTCGATGTCACCGTAGTAGACGGTTCCAGATGTGCTGTTGATCTCAAACCACCTGGCGCATTCCGATTTGTTGACACTAATCACTCCTTTGTAGCAAGAGTGGTCGCTGATGAAAAACTTCAGGTCCGCGTCCGTGTCCTTGTCAAATCCAGTCACGCTGGCCACCATCGCCCCAGGCCGTCCGTTCTCGAAGGCATTGACGCTGCGGGGCAAATCCTTGATTTCCGGAGTCTCGTCGTTTACGTCTGTGATGAGGACCGTAACAGTGGTGCTAGAGCTGCGCTCCGGGAAGCCCAAGTCAGTCGCCACGATCACCATCGTGTAGATTTTGTCTACCTCGTAGTCGAGCTGGTTGCCGGAATCCACTGATATGTTGCCGACGAAGTCTAAAGAGCGGTTGGCTATCGGAACAGCTCTGATCAGGAAGTTTCCTCGCGACCCACTGAAGATGCTGTAGCTGACACGATTGTTCGGGAGGCTGACGTCAGAGTCCGGAGCGTGAACGCTCACCACAAAATGTCCTGCGTGGAAATAAATACATTTTTATGTTTGCGTGCACATGTGCAGCGCATAAGTACATACAACATACACTCGTGCACATTTGCAAGATACACAAATACAAATATTAATTATATTTACAAATGGATTTGAATTGATGGGGCTTCACTCATTCATAGTTAAGTGTGTGTACATGTACAGTAAAACCTTGGATTGCGAGTAACTTGGTCTGCGAGTGTTTTGCAAGACGAGCAATTTTTTTAAATAAATATTAATTTGATAAACGAGCGAGGTCTTGCAGTACGAGTAGTACGTATACGCTTTGTCTGCCGAGCGTCACGTGATCACAACTGATATACGAGTGCTTTGATATACGAGTGCTTTGGATTACAAACACGTTTCCGGAACGAATTATGCTCGCAATCCAAGGTTTTACTCTATATAATGCAATATATCATGCAGATGCATATACACCTGCACATAGGTAAACGTGCATTGTGACTGAGATGCACACAAGACGTCCTTTATATGGCAAAGTAGAACTCCTCTTATCTGCAGTGATGTAGGGGATGAATATCGGGGATCCTATTATCCGCAATGTTCTCTGCCAATTTACTTCACATATCTTCGGGGGGGGGGGGGCAAATCCGTGGATAATCGTGCAGAATAATAATAATTGGGGTGCGGATAATGAGTTTTTGCGGGTGATATGGTTGCAGATAAAGAGACATTCTACTAATATATATGCTTTAGCAAAATTAGCACAAATCAATGTCAACATTGTTATGTCACCTGCGATTGCGTTTTCTGGGATGGAAGCAGTGTACACCGGCTTTGTGAAGACCGGAGTTTCGTCATTGAAATCCTAACAAAATACACATCATTAAGAATGTTAAACAGCGTTTGTTGTGCCATAGTCTTTATTATTATTTTGCTCAACAGTTGTGTTGTGAATATTGTGATTGTACTTCATTGTCATAATTCATTATATTATTGAAACCTTGCGCACATGTGGTGGCGCATGCAGAAGAAGAGAGAGATCAGTAGAAAGGCTGCGATGGGAAATCCGGTTGTTTTGCGCTGCTGGGCGTTAGCGGATGACGGCGCGTCCAACCCACCTCCACCTTGACGACGACCAACACGGTGGAGTTGAGCGGAGGATTTCCCTGATCCTGTGCCATCACCGTGAGGTTGAACATCCAATTCAGCGACGGGTCCATGGACTCTGCGTCCAGATGCCCGCTGACGGTCAGCTTTCCCGAGGCGGCGTCGATGGTGAAATTCGAGAAGTCGTCCCCTCCGAAGATGGAGTACGTGATGTTGCTGTTCTGGGTGCCTTCCTCATCTTTATCCGTGGCCTTCGCCGTGCCAGGTGATCAACAAGAGGAGGCAACAGCAACCGCCGCGAGTTACGAGACGCTCCTTGAACATGACACTCGTTTTTGTAAGAGGAGCATGGCGCCCTCTGCAATGTTTGTGCACGTGAATAGAGGCGAAAGGTGCGGCCCTACAATTTCTTCCTCACGCCACTGCAAGGGCCTCCACTACAGGGGGGCTCCAGAGGAACCCCCTCGAGAGGCTGTTTTTTGGGCCTACTCTTCCACGTTGAAAAAGAGATGGGAATACCCACACTTTGCCCCACCACACGTACCCTGTCGATCGACCGTGGTGGAATTGTATAACTTTAGTATTTATATTTACATATTGAACTTCTTTCGCACCGTACGTAGCCAACCGTGTTTTAACTGAACAAGCCACCGAGTCCTTGGATAACATAGAGATTACAAAACTAAAGTTGGGTCTAAAATGTATTAATTTAATACAAACAGGAGCTTTGGCGTTGGTAAAACCGCGTGCGGAGCTTGTCCTACCAGGATTAAAATGGGATCGTTGACCGTGTTCTCCTTGTAGAATGCCGTGTAGGTCGTCTGCTGGAACAGGGGGTTGTTGTCATTGACGTCCAACACGTTGATCTGCAGGGGCACGCTCGAGACGCGGCCCCCACCGTCCATGGCGATGACGTTGGCGTAGAACACAGGCTTCGTCTCGCGGTCAAGCTGCTTTTTGTCACGCACGCTAAGTGCTCCCGTCACATTGTCCACCTGGAACGTGTCCCTCCTGCGCGCAGAAAAACAGATTGCGGAGTTCGTTTAACGTTCGTCGCTGTTGTTTTTTGTTAATCGTCGCATCGGTGAGATTGCAACCGTTGAGGCATTAGAGTGGAGGCTGTAAAAAGATTCCAAAGGTCAACGAGCTGCCATTTCATGGCGCTCGCATGAAGTGGCTGAGAGAGTTTGTCCTTGTCGTCAGCCAGGTGAAAATGTAAAATGGCTGCCCTGCCATTTTGCAAGCGGTATCGTGCACATGAATTACAAGTCAAGATGAGGAAAAAAAGCAGTCACACGGTTGTTTATTTGAGAAATGTATATGGTAATGACTCTTGGCATGGAAAGTTTAAGGTAGTTACTTCACCATTCCATTTTATATTCTGGTTGTGTACGGTTTAGTCTTTAGACCCTGAACTGACGGTTCAACTTTGGTCAAAAGAGAAATGCCTTATAAAACACTGTTTTTGAGCACATCTACCGGCTACAGCTTCAGAGAAAAACATCGTATGCACCAGACACTGCTGATCTGTCTTGCACAACGCTGTTTTATCGAACGCATGTTTTGGTTATACACCACGCTGTTCACTTATTGAGGTACGTTTAACCGGAACACGGGGGAGGTGACGCTTCGGCCCTGCGTCGCTTTGACGCCACTAAGATTCTCATCTCCGTGTCGACAAGTACAGTAGACGCTGGGGGGAAAATCTTGCGACCATCTGCCCTCCCCAACACTCGCAAGCGGTCTCCCTCCACGTCTAAGCCCCCTATAACACTCCCACCAACATCATCATCATCATCTTCTTCTTTTCCTTGATCATCGGCGTCATTCATTGTACATAAAATAACATTTTTCATATCGTTTTTTTAAGTGTTACATTTTGTCCCATATTTAACTTTTTTTTACATGTATGCTATATGCGTGATAATTTTTTTTGGCATGACAACAAGGGGAGGGAGGGGGAATCACATAGAATAATAAGTTGAACAAAGAGGGGGTGATAATGTCGTACTAAGGAACGCAACCCTATTTTCCCCACGAGGTCTATTATCTGTCGGACACAGTTTTTGCCCAACACGGACGTAACCCTCAACGCTTTTGGCGAGGTTATTGTGGTGCTTCAAATACGAGATTCAAAATGATAACCTGGGTCTGTCCCCAAACCTGGAAAACCCTTGTAAACCAACCCTATCAAGGGGTATGCTCGAGAGAATATTAATCTAGCCTCATTGGTGCATGGAGATGGAGCAAATGGGAAACTAATTGAAAACAACCACTGTTTATTATGACATAATCCATTACCTTCTTCATATATCCAACCAGGCAGGGGCGGTTTCTTCATTAGGGCGATTGGGCGACGCACCACCAATGTCATTCAACCACAGAGTCACGCTAGCCGTCACTGTGCCTCTGGATATAGTCCAATCAGCGTCATGTCACGTTCTGTGGAGTACCGCCTCTTTTTGGGCGATTTCACTCTGGCTGAGAATCGCCCCGAGTGGTCCCATAGACTTACATTCAAAGATGTTTTTTTTCGAACGGGGGGCGCTGCAATGCATTCTCTATGTCTTCTGGGAGGGCTCGCCCTAACGTGCTTACGTCATCATACGTAAGCACGTTTCATCCAACAATATTATTTGTTGCCACCTAGTGGAATCTTTAATAAAAGAAACTTGAGTGGATTGTATTAATAGTGAGTATATAAACAAACAAGATGTATTGTAAGAGTCACTTTATTTTTCATTAATATTAAAGAAGTGAAGTTGCCTTTACATGCTTACGCTGTTAATTTATCCTTTGCATGGGTGGACCTTATCTTTATAAATCATCCAGACATTTGCCCCCCCTGAAAGATTTTGCAGGAGCCGCCACTGCAACCAGGTATAACTCTCTTGAAACAGTTCTCGAATTGTCATAGGATGGATGTACCAGTGTGCTTGGGTCAGCAGATACAGACCAATATTTCAAAAAATGACGTTTCGCACCTCCGATTAGCACAGTTGACTAAGTATGGTGCTAAAGAAGTTCAGCATACGTACATTTATCGGCGACAATAAAGTACTGCGTCACAGTAGCTGAAACTAGCGATACTCACACATCTGTTGCACCAGAAAGGGTGAACAATATTTCTCCAAAGCTTCCTGAGTCGATGTCGGTAGCCTGGCCAACAGAATGAAATGATGTACAAGGACATTTATGTTAGGAGATATGATATCTTCTATTTTACGGGCATTTATTTGTATTTTAGTCGTTCTCTTCGGGCAGTATTTCCTGGTCGCGGCTCGACTCTTGGCTTTGCCTCTTACAAAGAGAGCTCAGCTCAAGGCTTGAGTCGCTAAACTCGGGCTTGAGCCGCTAGGTACCTTTCAAAGACGCATGGGCGGCTCAGCCATGGCTCGGCTCACCGAAATCCTGAGCCTGGCTGGGACTGTGCTCAGAACCGGCTCAAGTTAAGCGTGGCTTTGAGCCGCCTCACCTGAGCCAAGCCTGAAACGAACCGTGCCTGAGAATACAGGCCTTAGTCTAATCGACTAAAGCAGTAAAAATGCTAGTCTACTCTTAGTTGTATAAAAAGGTCACGAGAGAGGCTTGCAATCCCCCCCCCCAACCCTCCCAAATATTATCAAGTCAACCAATCAACGAATTAAATTATTAATATACAATTACGACCTTACTAAATTGTCTCAAGTCTGCGTCTTCATTCATATTCATTCATTTTGGTGTTATAGTCGCGCTTAGGTCATTGGTGGTCAGGAGTCGCACGACCATTTTCGTCCACTCACAGTCATCGTTGACGAACGTAAAAAAAAAATACTGTGCCGACAAATACTTGTTATCACCTATCTTAGGATCAAAACTGATGCTGCCTTCAAGCAACGATTTTTGATTGTGCTAATGAATGGGTACATGTGCTCTATAAGTGTGTGTGTGTATATGCAGAGCTCACTTCAATTATATGTATAAAGTCACCATCACTAGCACCCTCTGACACATTGACGTAGATATTTTCGTCAGAAAATATTGGACTGTTGTCGTTAATGTCGACGAGGTTAATAGTCACAATGGCCGTCGTGGTGAAGTTACGATCTGTGGCAGTGACCTGTAAGTACAAAGAGACACAGACTTCTTATTTAGGCAGAATCCTGTATTCATGCTAACTCTATAATGAGTTCACAGTAATTTATGACAAATAGGAAGAAGCAGATGGGCACATTTGTCTTTTCAAAACAATAAAATATAAGTACATTTTTTGTCATCCTTCCCCAGCACCTCCGATTAGCACGGTTGGCTACATACGGTGTGAAAGAAGTTCAACATGCTGTACATACATTCTTCAGTACATTCGATGAAAGGCATTATAGCGTGACGAAAAAACATGTAACGGAACGAAATCTGACAAGTGCACAGCGAAGCAAGGAGGGGTGCATGCGTGGAATTGCACTGACCAAGGCATACATATAGATGGAGAAAATATAAAACACCTCTTGATTTTCTGGTGACATTATAATGCTCAATGGGGGTCAACTACAGGAGATCTTAGAATAACTTCATGAAGGATGTGGAGTTGGGGCCAAGTTAAGTGGAAAACGAAGACGACTTACAACAAATTCACGTAGTTAGAAATAAAATAAAATAAATCACGACGTTTCGATCGCAACACAAGCGGTCGTAATCAGGCAAAGGAGTCAGCCTCTAAAGGCAAACTGTTTATAGTTTGACTCCTTTGCCTGATGACGACCGCTTGTGTTGCGATCGAAACGTCGTGATGTGTTTTATTATATTTCTAACTACGTGACTTTTACCGAAAGAACCAAAAAGTATGGATTCCTGCAGTCACGAAAGCTTCAAATCAAGATTGACTTACAAGTTCAACAAAACTAATCAAGGTACATATTTCTGTATAGGCCAATAAAGGTGCAATATTTAGTTATAGACGCTTAATTTTGTTTATTTTTCTGTCTCTGGTGATACTGACAAGTAAATTATTGTGTTTGGACATTTGCCGAATGTCTCTGTGGATGGTGAGTGCCATACCTGCACATATAACACTTGGATCTCTTCATAATCCAACTGAGTTGCATCTTTGACTCGGATGGTGAGAGGGCCTTCATTTATGATTACGTTGGGCACGATTTCAAAGACTGTTGTGTTTATGGAAATGTTAATTTTGCCATTCTCCCCCTGAATGGGAAAAAAATAGCAACGTTAAAAGCCTCGACCAACAACTGCTGCCACCGAAGCTTAATTCAATGAGAGTAGGAACAAATAAAGATAAAGGCGCAGCCCTGCAATTTCCTTTGCTCACACCACTGCTGGTGGAAGGGCCTCTAATAGAGGAGGCTCAAAGGAGCCCTTCTAATGTTTTTTTTTGCTTTACTCTTCCACGCAGGGACAGACACTGTGGAAGAGGTGGAAATACCCACACTTTACCCCGGCACATGCCTTGCCGGAAGAAGGAATCGAACCGGCAACCTCTGGATTGGAAGCCCAGTGTGATACCATTACACCACGGCAACATCTGATTACAAACATGCATAATAATTATTGTTATGTGTGCAGTACACAGAAATACACTCCGGAACTTTAATTGTCTGACACTTTTAGGTACAATACCTATGACGTATAATATTTACATTAACTGTGTATTTAATGATTATATATACCGTGCACACAGTTCAAATGTGAAAACAAATTCTTGCCATATAAAAATGCACAACACTGTAAAATCAGGTCATAGTTCTAACTTTAGCTTTGCAAGTGTGTGCTTGTCTTTCTGCTTGGGGAGTAGTGGCACATCGGTTTGCGCACTGCGCTACAATCTCAGCAACCTCAGCTCAGTCCACATTGTTGGATAACAACAGTGCCGAGTAATATTTCTTGTCCTGGGCCTCCACTAGGTTTCCCTCGGCCTTAAATGGGTACCTCTGTTGCGGTGTATGACCAGCGCTGGGAAGGCAGGTGGTTGGGCATGTAGCTGGCCAGACCCTTGACCTCCTTGGTAATGCCCCAATCTTAACAGGTGATCGCTCACAGCACTTGCCCCCAAACAGTTTGTATGTTTTTATGTGGGGAGGGACCTTTGTGTGCGTGTGTGTGTGGAAAATAGAAAAGCTTACCTTATCGGGGTCCCTTATGTACATGTTGAGGTTTGAGATCGGTGACCCGGCTGAACTCTGTTCGGGTAAGTGCACGTCAAACGTGCTGCTAATACTGCCCACGGGCTCGTCGGCCGTCTTCAGGTAAAACGTGGGCTCATTGTCGTTCTCATCCAGCACCGTCACTATTATCGTAGCTGTGGCGGTGGAAGGACCAGTATGATTGCCATGTAGTACCTCGGAAGCCTTGGGAAGGAAAATGACATGCACACCATTGTGTAAAACACAATTAAATTGTGCCGATATCGTAATTCGAAATAGTTTAATGAACTGCAACAGTGAGTATTAACACGATCATCAATTACACAAAAATATACTTAATATTATTGGTTCTTTCGGTAAAGTCAGGTTGGAGGGAAATAATAAAATAATAAAAATATTAAACAATAAAATTCTCAATGCGTTTCGACTGCAACACAAGCAATCATCATCAGGTGTGAAATCCACAGCAAGAAAATAAAAAAAAGTTTTTATTTTATTGTTTAATATTTATTTTATTTTATTATTTCCCTTCTACGTGACTTTACCGAAAGAACCAAGAATATGAATCCCTGCAGTAACAAAAGCTTTAAATAAAAAATATATATTTCATGTTCATACAATTATTACGCAGCCTTTGTACAATCAAGCGCTGGAAGAACCCCCCCCCCCCGCCAAAAGCCTGTTGGTCATGGGGTTTAATTTACCATCCACCACCACGCTGGTAAATGCATGGGGCCATATATATATGTGGGAGCACAGAAGTACAGCACAACATCTGATTTTGCTGCAGTGCCCTCTGCTGGTCACCCCGCAGCCCTGCAGAAGCCTGTAATACGTGCAAGGCGATCACCCATCCAAGCACTATCCCAGGCTCAGTCTTGCTTGGCTTCTGCAATCTGATGAGATCGGGCGCATTCTGGGTGAGCTGGTCTTAAGCAACGTGTAACTTGGTCACAAACCACACTATTACTGTTGTTATTTAATGATACGAACCTGGACAGAGAATGTGATGGTATCACCGGGCTGGATGTAGGTGGTGTTTTCTCGGTCGATAAGTGCGGCCGTTTGTATTGCCCCAGTTGCACGGTTAATCTTGAAATTGCCGTTCATGTCATCTGGAGAAATGTGGAGATAAAGACACACACGACATTCCTTTCTAATTAGTAGAGCAAAACATTTCACATCGAGACCTCAATGTTTATTTTTGTGGGCACACCGCTCCAGATCCAAACCATGCAATTCACCCAGCTCCGCATTTGAAGCATTTCCACGAAGTTGTAAGAACGTCGCCAAAACATTTACATGTTGCAAAAGCATTATTAGATTTTACTTTAAGAAATGTGTAGACTCAACCAGAACATATCTTTAAGAATTATAAACAGATTTTGTTTTAAAGTAATTTAAGCCCAATTTTTAGTCAGCACTGCGTTGTTATCTCAATTCTATTATGGTATATATAATACTAGCTTTACTACCCGGCTTCGCCCGGGACTTGGACTTATGACGCCCCAGTGGCGATGTTCACACACCACACCAGTTACTCGTTTGAGGCCGAGTCGACCTAGGGGAGGCCCAGGACCAGTTCAAATAATCGTCCCCGGTGGTGGCCGTGAGTGGGAATCGAACTCGGGTCGCCGGGTTCGTAGCGCGGCGCGCTAACCACTACACTACAATGCGTTACGCTTCCACGTGCGCGGGGGTCACATGCGAGATTTGACGTCACTGTGACGTCACTGTGATGTCACTGTGACGTCACTGCGACGTCCCTCGTATATTTTCTAAAGCACTTTAATACGGGCGTCATTTGAGTGCTATTATGGATGGGCCTGACCAATATGTAACAAAAAAATTCTCAAGAACGAAGTTTCAAACCTGTTTGGGGCATCCTGGTTTCAGAGTAACGACAGTTGCTGGGTTCTGTCATCGTTCAATAAATTCACAAGGGCCAATTTGAACATCCTACAGCCGATATGGCAACTACGAGACCGATGCAAGATGAAAATAAACCGGCGCAGGGGGTCTGTCGTTGTGAAACACGAACTATCGAGCACATCATCCACACTTGTCCACTCAGATATATTTCGACGGAGGAAATGGAAGATCTTCACTTGGGTGTCACCCATCTCGTGGCTAAACAGGCCAGAATTAAAAGTGTTTCTATCCAAACGCAGCCATATATATATGCAAGAATAACTAATAGGGCCATAAGCTGCCACTGTAATTATTTTGATTGAAATAATCGTTACCTTTAAGTTCATATTCAATTCGATTGTTGATGCCCTTGTCTCCGTCCACAGCTGTCACAGACAAAACAAAGGTACCCTGGCCAACAAAAGAACAACAAGTCTGATTACACATCAAGAACATGTACAGACTATAAGAAATGTAAGTGAACGGCTTGGGACAAAAATACATCCAATCTGGCTAATCACGTATTTGTATATTTATATCTTCTCTCATGTTTTGTTATATTGCCCACTGTAGTTTCTCAACATGGCCCAAAGTTGAACATTATGAAGAAAAATGCAATGGGATGCTGAAATAGAGCTCCGTGCCTACAGCCAGTAGATGAGTAGTTTCTCACAATGGCCATTAGCTACTTTGCTCCCGTGAAGTACGTGAACGACAGCCAGTCGATTGTGGGACTACTGCCTCTGACAATTTTAAGAATTGTTGCCAACAGAGTAAGGCATGATCTTAGCTACTCTACAGTAGCGTTAGCTTCTGAAAGCGCCAAAGCACAAAGGCAAAACAATCGACTCGAAAATAGAGTTCGTCAATGTGATTTCCTGGAGAAGCGGCTTTTAGTGTAGACCAGTGGCGGCTCCTGCAAAATCTCTCAGGGGGGGCAAATGTCTGGATGATTTATAAGGATAAGGTCCACCCATGCAAAGGATAAATTAACAGCTTAAGCATGTAAAGGCAACTTCACTTCTTTAATATTAATGAAAAATAAAGTGACTCTTACAATACATCTTGTTTGTTTCTATACTCACTATTAATACAATCCACTCAAGTTTATTTTATTAAAGATTCCACTATGTGGCGACAAATAATATTGTTGGATGCAACGTGCTTACGTATGATGACGTAAGCACGTTAAGGCGAGCCCTCCCGGAAGCCATAGAGAAGGCATTGCAGCGCCCCCCGTTAGAAAAAAAACATCTTTGAATGTAAGTCTATGGGACCACTCGGGGCGATTCTCAGCCAGAGTGAAATCGCCCAAAAAGAGGCGGTACTCCACAGAACGTGACATAACGCTGATTGGACTATATCCAGAGGCACAGTGACGGCTAGCGTGACTCTGTGGTTGAATGACATTGGTGGTGCGTCGCCCAATCGCCCTAATGAAGAAACCGCCCCTGGTGTAGACGGTCCTCACCTGTGACACAGCCTGCCAGGGGATCTGCGGGCTTCAGAATCATGAAGCACTTTTAAAATACATCTAAAAACTTCCTTTTTTAAACTTGCTTTTAATTAGGATGTTCTAAATGTGTTATTCTTATCATGTCTTTGCTAGAAATTTGTTACGTGATTTTTTTTTGCCTACAATTTCACTTGTATTACTCTTTGGTTCTTTCGGCAAAGTCGAAAGAGAAAATAACAAATTAAATAATAGCATACGACGTTTCGATTGCAACACAAGCAATCATCATCAGGTATAAATGATACGTTCATTTGTTATTTTCTCTTTATACGTGACTTTACCGAAAGAACCAAAGAGTAATTCCTGCAGTCACGAAAGCTCTAAATTAAGTTTTCACTTTTATTGTTCATGCCTGTAATGCAGTATGTATTGCATTTGCACGAATAGTGTTATAGAAATGAATTCATATTCTTAGGTTTTTTCGGTAAAGTCACGTAGGTAAAGCTTCAAATCTAGAATTATAGAAATTAAGTTTGATTGATTGATTAAATGAGCATTGAAGTGGTGCCCATCTGTTTACAGTCCAGAACCAGTGGTGGAAAATTCCACAATTCCTCTGACAGGGGTAAGTATATCAATAGGACAAGCAGTGTCGACTTCCCCGTATTGTGTTACCCAGAAGGATGGTGGGCTGAGTCAACCCCCTACCACAGTTTGGACTCAAAACCTTCTGATTGCGAGCCACTCCCTCAACTCACTCTCTGCACCACAGCGTGGATGAATGTGTGTTTTTTTTTACTCTGCAAAGCACAAACATAAGTTTAGAATACTACTGCAATCAAAGTTAGCTGCGCAAGTTTGAAATGTATCGAATGTGTTTGTGGCGTGTGCATGTTTGGTCGTGATGTTACCACAGGGGAGTTCTCCATTATGTTGTTTTGGTAAATTTCATTTCTGAATTCTGGCGGCAGATTTGGCTGGTCCTCAACGTTAACAATCAGAATTGCAGCTGAACTCAGCGGGATGTCTCCCTTGTCCTGAACACAACAACACAACACCATCCAGTCACCGTGCACAATCGCGTTAACGTTTTAGCTCTCCCATCCGTTTTCGGGATAGCAGCCCATATATGAACTCAGGATTTCAGTGTTGTTACCACAGCACTATTGTAGGGACATTAGTATGTATGCTGAACTTCTTTTGCACTCTACATAGACAAACGTGCTAATTGGAGGTACAGGGGAAGGATACAAAACTAAACACAAAAGGCAATTTAAAAAAGAGGTTTCAATTTAGAATAAAAGTGCATAAGTCCAGTGGCTACCTAAGCAGTCAAAACCACGCTCCTCACTTATTATCAACCCTGCTACAGTTGTCTTATATTTTGTAAAGGAGACATATGTTAGTTAATGAGATTCAGCAACATCAGCAAGAAATGTGTTTCAACTTATTTCACATTTTACAGTAATCTCTATTTCAACCAACATTCCTTCGAAAACGAATTGTTTCTCAAATATCTCTTGATTAAAAATCATCCATTTCTGGAAAACAAAAACATCTTACATCCATATATTGTGAAGTGAATAAAACAGCTTACAGATTATTCATGAACACTCCCTTTTATCGGAAAGATGTAAACTATATTTAGTGGCTCCAAACAAGCGTCATTGCCTCAAATGTTTGCCTGGTATATTTATTTTTCCCCATTAAAGGACGGCGTTACAGACTCATCTGGTGAGGGCTTTGAGAATTGTGCCTGTGCACAACTGCCCAAGCGTCCCTTAATGTTTTAAGTGAACAAATTGTGACTCACCGAGGCATTGATCTTGATCTGATAGACAATGTTTTCAGCGTAATCAAGTGTTCCATTAATAAAGATATTTCCGTTGTTGGCATCTATTGTGAATATGTTTGTGCTTGGAACAACCTGGAAACAACAGCAGTAGGCACAGATGTAAGCATTGGCATTATTATTGTTTATTTCCATGTGCATTGAATATTGTGAATATATTGTACTTGTATACTGCGAATATTTGTGTTCGGAACAACCTGGAAACAACAGCAGCAGGCACAGATGTAAGCATTGCCAATATTATTGTTTGTTGCCATGTGCATTGTACTTACGATATATACTATATTGTACTTTAAGGCAATAATGCAATATGTATATCATAGTAGTGATATATAAATGTATGTGTGTTGAACTTCTTTGACACTGTACGTAGCCAACCATGCTAATCGGAGGTACGGGGGAAGGACAACAAACTAAACACAAAAATCAATTCTAAAGAAATTAGTTTAAGGCCGAGTTGACCTAAGGGGGGAGACATGATTGGTTCAAAATTTCGCCACCGTTATTGGTCGTGTAGAGCGCCTTGTCAGTTCACTGCTGGAAGAGGGCCCTCTATTAACCAAGCCAGACGTGCGGATTGTCTGTGACCATATTACATGCATGACCATACATGACCATTCTAGATTTGAAGCTTTCGTGACTGCAAGGATTCATATTCTTAGGTTTTTTCGGTAAAGTCACGTAGGTAAAACATCAAAATTGCAGCTAATCTGGCTGTGACGGTCCCACCTGATGACGGAGACTTGTGTTGCCTCCGAAACGCCGTGATTTTTTATTTATTTATTTTATTAATTTTGATGTTTTACCTACGTGACTTTACCGAAAAAACCTAAGAATATGAATACATACATGACCATATTGACATGTATGACCATACATTATGACACATATTGACATGTAATACATGTACGACCATACATGGCCATACATGACCGTGATTGACTGTGACCATATTTCACCAACATGCCAAGTGCGGGCTTGTGGAAGCGGGGAGCATAGTACAGTTCAGCAGTGGATTTTACTTCACCGGCTTCTGCTTCCCACAGCACCTTATAACACCTGTTATGCATTGCGGTCACCCATGCAGCCAACTATCCAAGGTCAACCCTGTTTGTCTTGAGGTTTGATGAGATTGGGTGAATTCTGGGTGATTTGGTCATCGGCATAAATAAGCTATGAGAGGTTTTACTGAAAATAAACTAAATATCACTGACACTGTTTTAAAACACACAGCAGTACAGTACTCTAATACTATTCATAGCTGTATGGAAATCGTGAATACAGTGCAATCATTTGCCCTTTTATTTTGACACAGCAATATCAGTGAAGTAATGCATTTATTGATGCCACAATTTTTCTCTTCCCAGTGTATCAGCTCTTATGGACCTTCGGGGCCAATGTGTTAAAGCAGGATGCGTTGAAGCAAGCGAACTCTGGACTGGTTTCAACATGCTGGTTGCTTATCAGCAGTGGGGTATGTTGTCATTAGTAACAGTGCCCTATTGTAGCACGTGTAAAGATGGGATTGCTTTTGTGTTAGTATATTTATTTATTACCCATGAAACCTCCAGATGATACATACCACAGAAAATTTCGTATTTTTGTTATGTTTACATTTCATACTTTTAATATGCAATGTTATATGCTACGTTGTATTCAATTCATGTCAAAATCAGGAAATGTTAAATAATTATCCACGTCACATGAATTATATTGAAACACCGATGCTAAAAGCAAAGGTGCCGTCTGGCAATTGCTTGCTCACACTACTTCTGGAGGAAGAGTCTCCGCTACAGGGAGTTTGAGAGAACCCCCGAGAGAGGGTATTTTGCCTTCTCTTCCATGCCGGCGAGATGGCTTGGGAGAGATGGGAGTACCCATGGTTTTATCCCACCGCACGCAACGTAGTGTACCCATGTATAGTGTGGGTGCACAGAGGCAGAAGGTGGGGATGAAATTTCATTGTTTTTAACTGTCGCGGGGGATTTCTAACTGGCTACATTTAATGAATGTCTGCAAATGGCAACCAAAGGCAGCAAATGGGAACCAAAGGCGTCCAATAGGATGAGGTGGGGGGAATTGAGAAAGTTGTCCATTATTTCCTATACCCCAGATAGTGGGGTAAATTAATTGAAACGGCAAACTACAAATTACACGTCCGTTATAACAATGATAATAATTTCAGGTTGTAATGTGCCGCAAAGTATTTGCATGTTCCCAAAGAGAGAGACCAACTCAGAGGCGCGAGGAACCGCAGACGAGCGGGAAAGTCAGCCAGGCGGTGAGCCGACATCAAATTCCACTCCAAGTTCTGCAGTTTTGTATATTAATATTAATCGCGTTGCTAAGGAAACCGGAGCACCAACACGTGCGAAGGAGCAACACTCTATCCCACAGAGATGGAATAGGTGGATTCCACATTTGCTGTACCGCCTTCTCCTGACAAGCAAGGGTGTTGCACCTCGACAGCCACGGGAAGGAATTTTAACAATGTTTGTGTGATCCACCGACCCTCGCCTGCAAAGTGCTGGCTTACCACCCACATATATATTCTATCCATGACACCACGGCCGCATCGTGAAACAATAAAAATATATATTTTTAAATGTTGCTGATGAATACAAAATATTGATCGGGAAATTATGTGT
This sequence comes from Lampetra planeri, assembly GCF_965212315.1. Classification (NCBI taxonomy): domain Eukaryota; kingdom Metazoa; phylum Chordata; class Hyperoartia; order Petromyzontiformes; family Petromyzontidae; genus Lampetra; species Lampetra planeri. The sequence goes on from NC_136115.1 coordinate 4,922,709, forward strand.
ATATACATTCTGTTTTATGGTGTTGTTCAAACAAGGCCAAGCAATATTTGTGCAATCGTGCGGTGTGAAAGGGTTAACTTGCCTCCATTTTGAAGCCAACTCTGCCAAAATTTCCACCATCTTTATCTTCAGCGGTGACGTAAAAAAAATTTTCATGTCCATATTCTTTCTGCGAATAAAAACATTTTTACACCGTTTAATGAAAACCATTACCGTATTCTAACTGGATAGATACAAATCTTGATGGTAATGTGATATCTGCCATTACCTCTGCTAAAGTAATTTGATACGGAAGCCCCTTGAACTCTGGAAAGTTGTCATTGGCATCCAAAACGATGATTGTCAGAACTCTGTTAGCCTAAAAAGTAAAAAACAAGCAACGCGATTAATATTTCACCATGAAAAGCAAACAAAACTTCACGTCCTTCCAGAATAATATACTCTACAGGAATCGCCAAGGCATATCATTATTGGGCTGAGGTTGAGGTGTGACGTCAGCACGGACTCAGTGTGACGTCATCACGCAGATGTGCACACTTGCAGTTGACCGTGCACCGGGCAGCAAGGAAAACTTAAAAAAATTAAATATCACGATAACATTATTCCGTTTTCTGTGTGCCACTTTTAACAAACTTTCACAAATCCATAATTTTAAAGCGGCGTGTAAGAATTTTGCATCCATTGAATGACGGTCGTCTATAGATGTGCATCCAAATTTTTTCTTTTTAAATCTACGACCTTTCCGGCTTCATTCACACTTCTTCACAGCTTACTTCATTGGCAGTCTACCCATAGGGATATCTTCTATGGATACATACATTTCCTCTCCCATCCCGTAAATACTCACGACCCTTGCTTCTAGAACCTTCTCGCCACCGTTACAAAGTAACCAAACTCCCGTCTAATCCCGTCTGAATCCACTTGCCAATCCAATGCTCCCCGGTGGAGCAGACCGTCAATTGTCAGTGGCCGTTTCGCCTGACCAATCAGGATTATACCGAAACAGCGATCAGTCAATGGGTTTTGAGATAATTAATAATAGATCGCATTTCACATCCGTTATGCAGGTAAGTCAGCATTCGGATGCTTTGCCAATGCGAGTTAACTTATGTTTTATTTGGCTTCAATGTTTACAATTCCGTGTGTATATGTGTAGTGCTCGACTTGACACGACAGCTTCTTGCTTTTCCTCTTTCTTTATTTCACCAATACCGATTAACATTCCTCCAGCTAACACCGATCAGCGTTTCTTCCGCGCGTTCTCCGCTCGTTCGCCAAGTTCCGCCAGCCTCGCTCGCTCCCCATCACTCCTCCTTCGACTCTCCTCTCTGCTCTCCCTGTCACACACAGCCGCTCTTTATCGGCTCTCCCGTCACACTCAGCCATATCTTTATCCGCTTCTCCGCTACTCTCCAGCCGCTCTCTGCTGGCTTCGCCGTCACACTCCAGCCGCTTCTGCTGGCTTCTCCATTTCTACCGTACACTTCTCTACTGCTACCGTACACTTCTCTACTGCTACCGTACACTTCTCTATTGCTACCGTACACTTCTCTATTCCCTCCGGCTCCGCTGTTTGGCTCTCACATCCTCCTTCACTCCCAGGCGCGAACTCTTCCCAGGCGCCAACTCTATTGTCCACTTCCAAACCCCTTCTCTTTATCCCCCAGCCAATTAATCCAATCAATCGATGGCACCCCCGCGACGCCCGTCGCCCCTAGCCCCAACTGGCACCCGCCGTGTGTTCCCAGACAATGCGGTGCCACTTAGTGACAACAACAACTTCTCGGCCAATCAGCGCCCTCCGTCCTTAATTACTCCCTGCCACCTGCTACCGTCCTCAGACAGCGTGGCTCAATATCTCGACAACAACAACTCCCAGCCAATCAGCGCCCTGTGTCCTTATTTGCTCCCAACCCGTCTCTTGCCCTCTCCTAACACCTAGCAACAGCAACACCTCAATCTCGTTTGCTCCCACTGTACGCCGTGCGCGCGTACACCGACTTCAGCGTGTGACGCGTATCTCAGGCACTACATATGTATTAGCTTATGTGTAAATATTTATATGTGTATGCATGTCTTCCATATGAAGTCGGATGGCACATCAATATATTTCAATTAAACAATTGTTTGAGGAACACCTGGAAGAAACAGTACTGCACAATGTTTTTTTTCTGGACCAATTATTTCCGGCAGATCTTGATCAAAATGAAACGTCGGGTGATCAAACACAAGATGGTGTACAGTTTAAAAACGTTAAGTGACAATGAAAAGGAACATAGTGTCCCTTAAAAAAGTTTCAAATAGGGCATATTAACCACCATTGTATACGCATCAGAAACACGAACAATACACAGCGAACGCCTGACGTGTGCACATAAGCGCTTGATGATGGATGTATGGAATTAAAAGTAGAGAAACAGACAAGGGAAGGACCAGGCAAGAAGTGCAACCCAGGGACATGTTGACACTTTGCTTAAAAAGTGACCCTGGTCGATGGACAAGACTAGCGAGAGAATGGAAGATAAAGGAGGGAGTTTGATCGAGAGGATTGATGGCATCAGTTCACGCGCAGGAGCGACATGGATACATATTCTGATTCTCCTCCTGGATTGTGGCAGCACAGGACCATGAGGGATGGCAAATGGTGTAGCGAGGCCATCAGCAAGCAGTGGAGATGATGAGGAATTAAGAACATAAACACTTACGGTATAAACTCCATCTGTAATGATGGCTTCAATTGTAAACTGCTCATTCTTTTCCAGGGTAGCATATTCCTGTTGGGGATGTAAATCATTGAGCACACATTATTCATTCATGAAAATGGAATTAAAGCAAAACACTATTTATGATTATAATCACACCTTCCCAAATGTGGGATATACAGTACTATCGTGAAGTAATTTAATATGCTTGACAACAGTTACGCAAAACATGATAGATGTGTAATGGGTTCCGGAGATACTTGTAGAGGTAACTTCTTTATTACAATACAACACTCCAACAGTCCTGATACTCTGTTACAGCCTAGGTACACAGCCTAGGTACACAGCCTAGATACCCTACTCTGGCTACGTTCTGGGGTCCTCCGGCTACAATTACCCTAGGGGAGGCTATCTGACCCGACCCTGCCAAGGTGCGGGTCTGGACTCTGGCTTCCTCGGAACTCGCCCTTACAAGGACGTAGAGCCGGGAGTCCCAGAGTCCCACCACTGGCCCTCACAGCGTCCCGGCCCTTACAAGGACAAGCGGGACGAGGGGGTCCAGGGTCCTAAGCTGGCTGGCTGGCGGGTCTTGTGTCTTGAGCTGCGACTGGCCCCGATCGGCCAGGGAGCTGCCCTTTTATGCCTCGTCCCCAACGAGGGGTGGGGTTGTGTGCGCCCCCAGATATCCCACAGAGCACACACAGCCCCCCCGTTGGTGGCGCCAAGGGGCTTAAGTGTCTGGGGTGCCTGGGATCCTAGCGCCTGGCGCCGAGGGCTTATCTGCCTAGGATCCCAGAGCCCCCAGCAGCCCCTCCCCTCTTATGGCTGTCGCCTGATGAAGCTGGTTATAATAACTGGCAAAACGTCGTACTCGGATTGTAAATGTTGTGGCTTGGCTCTCCAACACACCGGTGTGCTGTACTAGTGACGAATTGGCACGTTCTGTTTACGTGACAACCCTTACGAGTTGGCTGTGTAAGGTGGTGGCGGGTTTTAACGACACATTTATATATTTACGCGATCTAACCCAAACAAACCTCTTATGGAGCACATATTTATCTCTCCATATTTATATTTTGACATTATATCAGCTGCATAGCCTTCTGGGAGTGCGTACTTTTCACTGCATTGCTTTAAAACAGGAGTCGGTGACCTGCGGCTCCGGAGCCTGCGGCTATTCAAGGGCTGCTTCGTGACGTTATTTATTAAGCACCACCGTCTCGTATTCACCACGTGCATTGTGGCTCTTCTTGTTACTTTGGTTGTCGACCCCTGGTTTAATACAAGCAAACTCTTCACAGCCCATATAAACGTTTTTGGGTTAGGTCGCGTTATTTATAAATGTGTCGTAACCCTCCACCACCCGACATGGCCAATCAACAAAAAAGTGTCACGTTGACAAAAGACAAATAGTTCACTACTTTAGCCCACCGGTGTGTTGAAGAGTGAATCCACAACATTTACAATTTTTTAGTACGCCATTCTGGCGATTTGCCTAGTGATGCTGGATGTAATTACCAGAAAAACGTCATACTCAAAAATTGTAAATGTTGTGGATTCACTCTGCAACACACCGGTGGGCTAAAGTAGTGAACTATTTGTTTTTTGTCAACGTGACACTTTTTTGCTGATTGGCCGTGTCGGGTGGTGGAGGGTTACGACACATTTTTTAATAATGCGATCTAACCCAAAAACTTTATTATGGATAATATTGGTCGGGAAAGCCTACGTGTTAAACAAACTCTTCACTGGTTTTGACATTCATTGTCTCATTAGCAGAGTCAAGCTTGCTTAAACCAATGCTAGAGAACTGTCCGATCTTCATAGGCAAGGACCCTGTTAGATAATAAATGCAAAGTTCCTCTCTCAAGTTCATGGAAATATCCTTGGCCTTATATACATTAAATATATATTTTTTTTATCTTCTGTTCGTGAATGCTTATAAATGGGCAGCCAAAAGCGAGGAACATGGCCAAAAGGATGAGGTGGGGGGCGGGGTGATTAAAAAATCTTGCTCATTGTTTAAACTGGCACGCCAGAAAACTGAACAGGTAACCGCTGGATTGTAAACAAGCAATCTATCACGGCAGAATCTCACTATAGTATAGTGCTTTAAAACTTTTTTAAAATGTAAACCTGAAATTTCAATTAGATTATAGCTATGCAATTGTGTTTCGGTAATTTAGTACTCACCTCGCGATCTATGGTGGACTTCAGAGTCACGACTCCCGTGGCACTATCGATAGTGAAGTAACGAGTCGCTTCAGACCCACTGAGGCTGTAGGTAATTACATCGCCTTCGTCATCTCGTGCTGACACCGTGAATACAACGGTGTCTACAGGAAGCATGCAGCAGAGAACGCAAAACATGAGAATGTATCTTTTAAACATCATGGACTGTACTTTTTTGTGAGCACTAATGTCTGACTTAAAACATATACTTTCTTTTCAGTGTATTGTTTATAAAAGCAGCATACACAAAATACGGCTCACAGAAGGGCCTCCACTAGAGACCACTCTCGACAGCCCATCGAGAGGGTATCTTGGCCTAGTCTCAGATGAAGTTGCCATACCACACTTTACCCCATCACACGCATCCTGCCGCCGTTAGACTACCCTAAACTATTTGTATTTCACCAGGTGAGGCCCACTGAGCTATATAGCTCTTGTACAAAAGTAACCTGGCCACAAATGATAGCTCAACGAAGTGGCTTATCATACGGAAATGGTATAGCAGCCAAATACTTTAAACGCATGTTTCTAAACGTGGAGGAAAAAACCGGAGGATCCGGAAAAAAATCTCCGTGCCCACGGGTTGAGAGAGAGAGAACACGCAAACTCCAAATATACAGCAGGCGTCAGGGTCAGGATCAAACCCACGACCTCCTCTATACCAGACTAATTGTGGTGCATACATTGATATACTGTTGGGTGGATGGACAGAGGTAAGGAGATTTAAGAAACTCGTACCATTATTTCAACCGCGGTGCCGGGAAATCGAATCAAACCAACGATCTCTGGATTTCAAAGTGCAGCGTGCCAACCATTGCACTACGACAGCACCTGAACGTACGAGATTCTTGACGCGCCCATACTGGGCATCCGTGATAAAGAGCTTTGTAGGTCATCAGATTCCTCCTGCAGTCTAAATAAAGATTCTGATCATTAGTGTACTGCAAACTTCCGTAAATTACCACAAAGGATCCCCCCTATCTGCAGCCTCCCCTCCTGAAACCTAGCCCACCCCCCCCAATGCCCCCCCTCCTCCTACCCATGCGGCCCCGCACTAATCGTGCCCCCACCCCCCCCCCTTGCACCATTCAACACGTGGGGGGGGGGGGGTCATAGGGGGGTGTTGGGAAAAATACGGGGGGGGCTGAGGGAAAGGGGGTGTGGGTGAAGCGGGCCCTTTGTCGTACTTTGCATTTAATTTGCTATGTTTTGTGGTAATTAGTCGTTTAAACGTAATCCACTTTGAAGGTCATGTGATGCCAAGTGAGGGCGTAGCTAATCAAATAATTTAAGAAGAATAAACCTTTCCTCACAATTAGAATACTGTCAAATAAGGTGGAATATTTAAAATCTACAACTGAACATGTAAAATTTCAACTTTCCCCATGTGAAAAAGCGTTGATTTGATTGGCCAGTGTCGTACAGTATCAAGGGATATCGTTGCTTGTTTAGCTCACATCTGGTCACGAAGATGCTACGTTGGATTTGTGTAAAGTAGAGACAAGTGAACATGTTTTACTTCACTTGCAGTGTATAAATTAAATATGTAAACTATGAGAAATCCCATCACATAACTCAACAATACAAACCTTTTAGCGTGTTTTCAAGTATTTGAAACACCACGTCACCTGTAAACACTGGAGGAGTGTTACCTGTATAAAACAAAAACAAGATTTTTTGAGTATTTTGTGTTACCGTCATCACTGTTTTAGAAGTTATCTGCCCAGGGCCAGGTCCCAATGGCACAAGCCTCTTCTGTCCCATAGAATCCTGCACTCCATGAATCACCCCCACAAGACCACACTCCACACAGGACTAGAATCAGTGGCGCAACTACATCATCAGCTCAGGGGGGTTCGGGAATCGGCCAGGTGGAGCCCCAATATTTGATTTGTCTCGCACGGTCGCACCTCGGTTATATATATTGTCTGATGAAGCTGGTTGTAATTACTGGCGAAACGTCGTATTCAGTTTGTAAATGTTGTGGCTTCGCTCTCCAACACACCGGTGTGCTGTAATAGTGACGAATTGGCCACGTTCTGTTTACGTGACAACCCTTACTAGTTGGCTGTGTCGGGTGGTGGTGGGTATTAACGACACATTTATATATTTACGCGATCTGATCCCAAAAAACCCTCTATTATGGATGATATTGGTCGCGAAAGCCTACGTGTTAAACTCCTCTTGCTTAATCACATCATGGCGCTCCTTATAGGGGCGCTTCGTCTTAGCTAATTTTTTTTCGTTCTTTTACACTTTTGTCAAAAACATAATCTCGTGGTGGTTGTAAAAAGAGGGCCCCAAGTCGTAGCTTTGGTCACGGCGGGGTGGGTGGGGGGATGGGGGGGCAAGGCACCCCCTGCCACCACACTAATTACACTACTGACTAGAATTATTGAACCGTAGCTGGGGGAGTATCGTTGAGGTGGTTTCCCCCATTTTGCTTTGCTCAGCAGTGTTTTATTATTCAGGTTGATATATATTACTGTACAATTTCTAGTGTGCTGTTTATTTTGGTCACTTGGCATTTTCGATCTTTCGGCCTGCGCTCAGCAGATGCGATCAAAAAAAGTGCGCGCATTGAGAGTGTATTTATTACACAAATGTGTGACATCAAACGGCAGTATTTTATAGGAGGGTGAACGGTGCAGTAGCTTGATTTAAGATTGAATTTAAGGCGTTTACCTTTGACAAAATGAAGAAGGCAGGTTAATAAACAAATCCTAAGTGCAAGTGGCATGCCCGTCCTGGAAGAGAAGCACATGCGCATACGAAACACAGAAACATAGCATTAACTTTCAAAAGTTTGTTTTACTTTAGCAGTACTTTGAAAATACTGTACAATCAATCGGACATCTTCAGTCTGTCTGGTTTGGCTTTATATTAACAAAAGCAATGTCAGCCGACAACACGTTGGAACAGCAGGCACCAGACAAAATACAAGTGACATTATTGATATTCTAGCAGGGCTGCAAAGCTGAAACTTGGCACAGATAAGGATGGAAAAAAGTTATAAATAAATTCAAGTTTGAATTCTGAGTGACCATACCATGTAATATTTCCTTTGGTGTGTGACGGTAAAGTCAATTGCAGTCAATGCCCACTACCAGTTAGGAATATCATATACAATGTAGTTACTGCAATTATTATATTTATGTTATATAGTGTGAAATAATTGTTGAAATAACATTTACAAAAAAGTGTAAATGTATACTGAGGTGAGCAGAAATTGAGTCTACTGCAGTACTGCAAAAGGAGGATGGTGTGAGAATGATGGCAGGTTGGATGATGGATGGAAATGCCTTTGGAAAGCAACTCACCAAAATGAGAGCAGCTAAATGGGGGGGGGGAGGGGTATGCCCAGAGGTCGCAAACGGGTTTTGTTTCCTTACCCGTACCCGTACCCGGCCGCACCAGGGTCGCAAACGGGTACCCGTACCCGGCCGGGTACGGGTAGCCGGGTATCGGGTAGGGTACGGGTATCGAATACCCGGTTGCGACCTCTGGGTATGCCTTAAGTAGATGGACTACAAAACTTATGAAGTCGTGTCCTGCATTTCTCCATGAATGTTTACTATTTGGGAAGCCAGCTGGAGATGGTATTATACCGTACTCCATCCACCATGTCAATGTAAGAACTATATAATATGCCAAATGGGAAGACATGCATAAATCAAACCAAACCACACACGTTTGATTTGCCCGTGGCAGATGCACATGCATAGACTATAAATGTACGTTTGTATCGGATTGCTAACTTTAGAAATCATCACGTTCAATTTATATTCGGGCATTGGGTGCATACTAATTTATCGGTGACACGTCATAGCAGTTCCCAGTCTCATGTATTTCACAGCACTGAGTGTACTCAGAATACAACAGTGTGCATTGTATAACTGTGGTGCCTAAATGGACTGTGCATCACGTCCCGTGCACCAACAAATGTGGGCGATGTGGCGATTGCCGCTATGTGCGGCGATCGCCTCTTGTGTCATCAAGAGAGGCAAAAGCCATCGATTCGGCCCACTTCTCCGCAAGCGATGCGCGACGTGATGGACGGTGAGCACCCTTGCGTGCGCCACACCTGCATGTGCTTGTGCTCAAGAGGCCTCTACGATGCCCACGGTGCAAACGAGCTCAATATCCTGCTCCCCGTTTGCGTACGGTGAGAGGGCAGCTCTTACCGAGTGTGGACATTCCTGGTCCTGTAGCCCAACGGGCATGTGTTTATCCATGCAGGAAATCATGAGACTCAAAGGTTTGGTTTAAAGGAGAGTTCTACATTGGGATATTTGGTCAATTCTCAGGGCGTGGTTTGTGAAGGTATATATTTTTTTGGGGGGGGGTCCCCAATCCCCTGCAGCTTGCCCCCCACATATTCCTCCCCCCCCAGTGGGGGAATGGGGGGTGAGAAAATAGTTTTGGAGCTCAGCCTCGGATAGGGTCGGCTGAAATTAAGCCCTGCCAATTCCATTAAGGAGATGTTTCATGAGACAGTAACCCAGAGACTCCTTGAGAAACCCCACTCATTAAAGCGGATAACCCAAAGGTCCACACAAGATTGATTCACGAGCCCATTTTCTGTACTGTTATTGTCTGTTTATCCAGAGGGCCCATCGTATTTACGAGTTTCACGAACGGGCAAATGCACATTTTAGATTGTAACACGTGCTTAAGATGTCGTTCGACGGGATTGTAGAGTCGCATGATCGTGATAAAACTCTGATGGATGAGATCATCATTGACAGCCCAGTAATTTTACTGGCTGTGTTGTTCTCGTCTTAAATCTTTCTTTGGAAGGGAGGGGAAAGCAGAGACATCTCTCATATGGCTCAGCTGAGAACAGCTGAGCCATCTCTCACCCTGTAGCTGAGGTTGCCATTTGAGGTACAAAAAAAATCTGGATATATCATGGGAAGTGGAATATCTCACAATATATCAGACGAGGGGTACGCATAGTACCACTGCACTCACGAGTTGATTAGGGGTAGGATAAGCCTAGTTACTACTCGCTAGTCGATTTGGGAATGGTGTAGAACTAGCAAGAGTCACATTAGGTGAGTCATTCCTGTAATCCATTATTATTAGTCAGTTAGCCAGTCACTGAGTCAATACAATATGTGACTAGAACAGCAATCAGCAGGTTTTCCCTCCCATCTGTCTCGATCCCACTCAAGCTGATTGTGTTCCATTGCACAACGCGTGACAGCGAAAGGCAGTCACGTATGCTCTCGCTCCGATCTCATTGGAAGTTGCTGCCCAGGTGCCCGCTAGCGGGCAGCTTGAATCAGAATTGTTCAGAATTGGGGGGAGTGGGGGGGCATCAATGATGTCTTTAGAATGGGAAATTATGCGGCAAACATTGCTGCCGATGATTGCCAGTAATGATTGCCTTAAAATTGCCCTCGTGGATCGTGGTCTATTACAGACTTCCCAGGAGAGCCATCTCAAAACGAGGCCAATCCTCGATGGAAAAAAAAACCAGGACAGGCGGCACCTCTACCCAGAGGCAGGAAAAGAAAAATGGTTCCAAGAGGTGTGTGCCACCACATCCACACGGCACACGAGGTTGCCCGCGCTGTTCCTCTCATCCAGTTCCCCATATGCTGTTAGTCATTCCTTTATTTTGGGCAATTCCGGTAAAAACGTTCAGATATTATCGTTATCAAATGTTATTTTACACTTGTGAATTTCACACATACATACCTGTCAACCCCTTATCAGTGCCTACCTAATTACGGATCAATTCAGACCTTATTGGTCACCCCGTGCCCTTATAAATCTCAACGTTCATCTTACAAAGTCCCATCACAAGGGAGAAACACAAACAAATAGACAAAACATTTTTTTGCCCGCATTTCAAACGGCTGTATGCCGTATGGACCTGAAAAACTCAATTTCCCTGTTCAAGAATATGGGTAAACCGTATGGGTTGACAGGTATGTCCATAATCGGCATCATCACCCACGGTCTATCAACGGCTGGGTGAAGCCCCCCACGCCCCAACTTCGCTGTCACCATCCCTCACAATAAATCCAGCAAGGCTCCTGCACATGAGCTAATCTCGTCACTGCACATGCGACGCAGGTGGTCGCCTCCCCGCGCACGTGTTCCTCTCCTGTGGCTGCCATTTTATCACCGATGACCCCCGTCGGCCAACGTCCCATCAAAGTGACTCTCCTCGATATCTCTGACTGGCATGATGATGTCTCTGACTTGCGTATCCTTAAGTGTAATTACCAGCACGCGTATTTCCATGGGTTTTTTTTAGTACTTTTCAGATTTTATTAAAATATTTTTTTTGCCAGTGTTCACGTTTCTGATCCATAAATCATACCAGGTAAAAGGTACTGGTTGAAAACGTTCACCTTCAGGCAAAGTGGTATGTTGCTTTTCATGATCCACCTTGCTCTTGCTGGTCTCTTTATTTAATGTTGATTATAATCTGCCTTCATGGCTTGGATATATACAGTACGTGTGTGTTGTGCTGTTGTGTTCTCCCCACAATGCTTTTAATGTTTCTGAAAATGCACAAAAACACCCCATCACATTAAGTTTGGTTTGTCACCATTGGCTCAATTACAGGCCTAAAAATTACGAATATTGATTGTCTTTCATGCGACAAACACAGATCTCTGCGTTCCCAATTTAACTGTCTATAGATACAAATGTTAGAATAAGTTTTTCCCCTTTTATCTGGCAACAAAGAGGGGAAAACTTATTCTCATATTTTGGTACTGGCAAAGGAGGTCCCATGATAAAAATGTTACTTGATAAGGTTTTTCAGGTTTTGTGAAAATCTCTTACGCAGTCATTCTCTGACTCCGGGAGTACTCTGAATTTATTGACTGGCTCATGTCATGATACTGATAATGGTGCAGGAATACGTTTGTCAAAAAAAACCCTCCATAAATATTGTATCAAAAAATACTATTTAAATGGATATAGCATTTACATGTCATAAAAGCAGCTTTATGTCAATCCACTGAAGGATGATAGGCCCTCCCCTCGACATATTGGTCATGGGGTTTGACCATACTTCACCACGCTGGTCAGTGTGCGTCGGCGAAGGAAGCCAGTTCAGACATCGTTCGCCGTGTCTGTCTCTGCGTGCTAAAGATAAGCATGCGTATTACTCATCTGAATGTACCTCCGAAGGTTCATTGTTCATTATTGGGGTGGCCGTTAATGGCAGCAAAACAGAGCGGCATTGTCCTTGGTCAGCTATCCTCACACGAGCTTATGACAAGGCCTCACGCCAACGTGTGGTGACTAACGACAGCTGGCACCGTAATAAAAAAAAATGTGGCAATCGCCTGTTTTGTTTAGAAATACTGGGTGTGCTCTTTGCTCCGGTGCACCATAAATGGTGAATGCGTGATGAGTATGCAACATCGACAAAACAAAAGCATCTAAAAATGTTCACGTAATGCTTAAAAGTTATTTTCTGAATACACCCAATGGGCTTAGCTCGGGCATATGAGCATTGTTTCGTGATACTGTTGAACCTTTGTTAATGGTAAACGTACGATACTGAAAGATAGAAACATATACGAATTGAACTTTTTTTAAATAGAAAATATTCATATACAGTACTTTACTATAATTACGTGCCTTGATTACAGTAGTCATATAAATGGTATATTTATGAAGCAATATGTTTTAATCTTCAACCTTTACACTTTAACTGAAGGTGCACTGTTGTCACAGTAATGGTAACGCTTCTTACATTTCTTCGTAATTGTATTAACTTTCGTTTTCCTTTACCACAACATCATTACAAAGTCTACCATTTCTCACTTTGGGTAACATGTAGGCGCTATGCTAAATTCTTAAATTCAAGTCATCTAACAAATGACAAAAATTATAATCATTTTAGTAATTTTGAAGAATACAAGGAACAAAACTAATTTGGAAACATATCACCTTGACATATCTTTCCCTCCACATAAAAAGTACGTAAATGCGTAGTATTTTTTACGTGGCAGGACACAAGGCCTTAATATTGGTGCAATATAAGCAAACTCTTAACCAGTTTTGATCAGACACTTTGTGCTGAATCGGGTCAAAAAAACATGTTCTGTTACATTTTATTTCAACGAACTAAACACTTTTCCTTGGCAATTGTCCTCTTTGTTGGCCAGAGATAAGCACGACTTTTTTCGGGCCAAAAAGGGAATATTCGCCAGTATACCACGTGAATGAGGATCGCCACCATCATTTGACAATCCGTACCTTTGTACAAAACCAGAGTATTACCACGTTCGACTACCTGTCCGCCTCTTACATGAACGTCGGAAAATCCAGTAAACTCAGTGCATTTGCAAGCAAGACTCTTCAATAGCAATGGAAAACAAACTGAGAAAAATATATATTTGCACTGCATATACATTTCTTTGCACAAACAATTCAAATCCACAGAGTTCCATCCAGTACTTACATTATTTTTGGCCAAGTCTTGAGAGATCTATAGATAGGCTTTGGAGATGCGCGTCTCTCTCCGAGTTGAGATTTTTAAAAAGAAAAAACCCACACCAACACAAAAAGAACCCCGTCGCCCACTGAATTCACTCGAGCGGTGAGGTCCTCAACGTAGACGCGGTGGAGTGGCAAGGCGAGGTGTGGCGTTTAGTGTTTAATGAGTAACGGTGCGCGTCAGACGGCCCACAGAGTTCAAGGGTCGTTTCTCTAACCGCCCTCGGCTCAAAAAGGGGCCCTATCAAATCCCACAATGTTGAAATGCGCAAGAAAAAAAAACCGCACGGGTTACAAGCACGCTTGCCTTGTGTCGTAAAAAAAAGGAATACCGCAGAACTGTGTTTTTTTAGCGAAGTTCAAGAAGCCAAGAGATTGTTGGTAAGAGCGCGACTGAGAATCGTGGCAGTTGTTACCACTCTTAGTCTTAACCTGGTGCTGCGGACTTTAGACATTGAACCAGGAAATACATTCATTCATTCCTATTTTTTTTTATTGACTCTTAATCATTACACGGTTAACCAGATTAACTCGGGGGATAATACATAAAACCATAGCGAAATACATTACGACTGCGTGAGGACGTGACATATCAATAATCATCTGGATGGTTCGAAACGAATACGGCATTTGTTCTGCAAAACGACTTCAGTTATTAAGGGGCCGTCCATAAATGACGTCACACACCTGGGGGGGGGGTCAGACATTTGTGACGATGTGTGACGATCGGGGGGGGGGGGGGGAGAAATGTGACGTCACATCAAAATGCGCAACTTTATACTTAATTAAATAGACTTTTTAATAAATGTTTTCTCCTACAACATCAGAGTGCAGCGCCACATTAAATACGCACTACAATGACAATAGTTTAAGCGATTTGAAGCATGTTTCATTTTTTGGCGGGAGGGCAGAGCTTTGTGACGTCATATTTGAGGGGGGATCTGACTTTTTGTGACGTCGTGTGACAAGGGGGGGGGGGGTCAAAAATCGTCCAAAATCGCGTGACGTCATTTAGGGACGGCCCCTTATGTGACTAAACTGGGTTCTCAAGTGCAGCGATTTCCGAGTTGCAGTCCAACTGCCACTTTCCCAGAAGGTTAACATCGTAATCTAAAAGCTGAAAATGTAAAATGTATTTATGCTTCATTATAGACAGGAATTGGATTCACCTCATAAAAAAAACCCAGTGATGACAAAGAACTCTGATGCTGAGAGTGAATGAGTATTATTTGGGTCTTTCGGTAAAGCCACGTAGATAGAAAAAATAATCTAAATAACAATATCACGACGTTTCGATCGCAACACAAGCAATCGTCTTCAGGTGAAAAAAGAGGGGAATGATTGTTACATCCAAAAATGTTACAACTCGATACATAAAGCCAAGGTGACTTAGGGGATTATGTCCACTCCAGAGCCCTAAACGTGCACCACTCAGATTCCAGTTATAAATCCAGGAATGTGCCCCCAATAAAACACGGTTCTTCAATGTAGTGAGTTCCATGATGGTCTCAATTCAGTTAGTAGTTTACTAAAAAACCCAATACACTTCTGGCAAATCTCCCGATGATGCTGGATGTAATTACCAGCGAAACGTATTCAAATTGTAAATGTTGTGGATTTACTCTCCAACACACAGGTGGGCTGAAGTAGTAATTGGCGCATTGTTTACGTGACAAACCTTACTGACGGTGTTGGGTGGTGGAGGGTTAGGACACATTTATACTTACGCGATCGAACCCAAAAATCTTTATTATGAATATTGGTCGCGAAAGCCTAGGTGTTATACCCAATACACTGTACTGTATTGTATGCAGAATAACTTAAATTTCGATTTAAAGCTTTCGTGACTGCAGGGATTCATCTTCTTGGTTCTTTCGGTAAAGTCATCTCTATGGCATCACCTAGCCTGCAGTTCTGTGAACACTTATAACCACAACACAAATGCGCCTTGAGTGTCAACTTCAATTTAGTGAATGATCAATAAAAGCAGAGCGTTTGTTTTTTCATTCTGCGTGGTGATAAACATTTGTTTAAAGTTTAACATGGTGTCGTGCCCCCCGAACCTCTGAATTTTCGTGGGGCCCCCTCTTCGATAAATATCTGAGCTATACCCCCCTTGGTCATGCGCAGGACCCAGATCGATTGTTGCATCGCAAGGCCTTGAGAGATGGCAACGGCTTTGGGGAAGCATTCATCCAGCAGTGTATAGATCATGGCTGATGGTGATACCAACGTGCACGAATTACTGGTTACAGGCAAGTTACTCTCGATAAGTGGTGCTTTTGTCAAGGCAACTGCAGAGGCCGTTCCTGAAATACTATTATCTCAACTACTTCATGAATACGATTTTTTTAAATCACGAAACTAAACAAAATATCTCGCCAGAGTATTGTTCCTTGGACATCCTCGGCACTCGGGATGAGTTTCAGATTTTTAGGATTAAAGTGTGATTCATTCAATTCTGGGTCCAACCATATGAATGTGGAATGAGTTACCTGTCAACAGTTGTGTAGCTACTGGTGGATTTTGCCATCACTTGACACTTGTAAACAATGTACTCTGTACAGAATACCCTCAGTTTTCCAAGGTAATGCGGGCAGAGTTGGCAGGGATACAGCAAGAACACAGATGATTGTAAAACAACGTTTTAAACGATGTTATTGCTCACCTAACATAGACCAGCGGTTGAATGTGTCATCTATTTTACTGTGTTTTTAAGCACACGAATCGGTTTACTTGGCAACATGTTTGGGCTCACCCTGTCACTGATATTAGTCACTGGCCCTCGATGAATAAGCCACACACAGACAAATGAGAGTTTACTTCTGTGAACAAATGTAACATGTGTGTGGTGATACTCTCAGTTCTTTCGGTAAAGTCACGTAGGTAAAAAAATGAAATAAAAATTAATAAAAATAAAATAATAAAAGCACGACGTTTCGGAGGCAACACAAGTCTCCGTCATCAGGTGGGACCGTCACAGCCAGATTTGCTGCATCAAGTGACTTTACCGAAAGAACTGAGAGTATGAATCCTTGCAGTCACGAAAGCTTCAAATCTAGAATATGTGTGGTGGTGGGGAGGGCATTGCACTTGCTATGAGAAGCGGATAGACATTGCGTCTCGTGACGTGACATAAAGAAAGCAGGACAATAACATTGTGAAAACAGCATCTTATTGTCACGTCAATATCTTTAAATTGGTTAATATCGACTTGCTGGCCCCAGCTAGATCACACGGGGTGTAACCAAGCCTCTGAAGCTGTAGTGGGAAATCTTATTTTACCAGATGAGCATCAGTTGACAACTCCAAGTATTTTGCAAGGTCGCCCTGGGTTTATGATGTTTCCAAGTTAGTTATCCTACACGAAGTGGATTTATGTCGTGTCTGCTAAGTTGATCCGTGATAAATACGCGATTTATATGATTAGGCATTTTTTTAACAACCGCATGGCGCAAATCTGTCAAATGGGTGTATACTAAGATTTTTTTTTATTTTGCAAAATAAAATAAAAATTCTGAAATTTTTCATTGATTCTAGCTGCATCTCCTCCATCCAAATATTTCGGAATTCGCATTGAAAAAACCATCCGGGGCCAGCTTCATGCCACTGCGGAGGAGGGAGGCGGGGGCGAGGGGGAGGAAGGCGGGGCGAGGGGGGAGGGAGGCGGGGCGAGGGGGAAGGGAGGCTGTGGCGAGGGAGGGGGGAGGGAGGCGGGGCGAGGGGGAAGGGAGGCGGTGGCGAGGGAGGGGGAGGGAGGCGTGGCGAGGGGGGAGGCGTGGCGAGGGGGGAGGCGTGGCGAGGGGGGAGGCGTGGCGAGGGGGGAGGCGTGGCGAGGGGGGAGGCGTGGCGAGGGGGGAGGCGTGGCGAGGGGGGAGGCGTGGCGAGGGGGGAGGCGTGGCGAGGGGGGAGGCGTGGCGAGGGGGGAGGCGTGGCGAGGGGGGAGGCGTGGCGAGGGGGGAGGCGAGGAAGGCGGAAAGATCGTGACGTCACTCGGCGGGGGGCGCGTGACGTCACCCACGAGAGCCCCACCCCCACCCCCTGCATTGTTGACCTCTTCGTGGCGAGCGCGCGTCCCGGGGCAGGTGAATCAGAAGCAGCGAGCCGAGGCGAGCGGCGATCTTCGCGAGGAAGCATCGCAGCCGCCGTTCGTCTTCTCTGTTGTCTCCCCCTTGCGTGATTTCCCCTGCCTACCCCCCGTCAATCTGACTTACGATCCGTCTCATCGTAGTGGGGTGGGGGGGCTCTCATGCTCCTCTCTCGTTCGAAGGACCGCGTCGTTTTGACGTCGTCATTTAAAAAAAAAAGAACCGCCGTCTCTAGACGTCTTCGCGGACACTGCTGCGGCTCTTGAAACATTGAGGCGGGTGCGTGGCGTGGCTTGTTTGTTACTGAATTTGACAACAACAACAAAAAGCCCCCCCCCCACATTTACCTCTCATTGTTTACGATTCTTCTTTTCGCTTTGCCGCGACCCCTCGCCCGCGCTGGTTACGTCTCGCGAAGCCCCGCCCCCCCTTGCATTTCCCAGCGCGGACAAACGCGGCGGCGGCGACGCTCGCCTCGTGATTGGCCGGCGGTGCCCCCACAGCCCCCCCCCCCACTCTCACGAACGTCGCTCACGTGGGGCCGCTTTGGGCCAATGGTGGCGGCGCGCGCGGTGACCATTCGCGTTGGGGAAATTGAAGGCCGCCGGCTCCCTCTACGGTACTGTACAAGGTGGGGGGGTACAAGGTGGGGGGGGGGGGGGGTACAAGGTGGGGGGGGGGGGTACAAGGTGGGGGGGGGGGTACAAGGTGGGGGGGGGGGTACAAGGTGGGGGGGGGGTACAAGGTGGGGGGGGGTACAAGGTGGGGGGGGGGGGGTACAAGGTGGGGGGGGGGTACAAGGTGGGGGGGGGGTACAAGGTGGGGGGGGGGTACAAGGTGGGGGGGGTACAAGGTGGGGGGGGGGGGTACAAGGTGGGGGGGGGGGGGTACAAGGTGGGGGGGGTTCAAGGGGGGGGGGTACAAGATGGGTGGGGTACAAGGTGGGGGGGGTACAAGGTGGGGGGGGTACAAGGTGGGGGGGGTACAAGGTGGGGGGGGTTCAAGGTGGGGGGGGTTCAAGGTGGGGGGGGGTACAAGGTGGGGGGGGTACAAGGTGGGGGGTTCAAGGGGGGGGGGTACAAGGTGGGGGGGGGTTCAAGGTGGGGGGGGTACAAGGTGGGGGGTACAAGGGGGGGGGGTACAAGGTGGGGGGGGTTCAAGGGGGGGGGGGTACAAGATGGGGGGGTACAAGATGGGGGGGTACAAGGTGGGGGGGGTTCAAGGTGGGGGGGGTACAAGGTGGGGGGGGGGGGTACAAGATGGGGGGGTTCAAGATGGGGGGGTTCAAGGTGGGGGTTACAAGGGGGGGGTACAAGGAGGGGGGCAAAGGAGGAGCGGTGGCGCAGCGGTTAGCGTCTGCTTCATAGGGGATCTTTGTCTTTGATGGGGGTAGAGTAGTGATGGGGATGACCGTGGCATTATAGCGATGCGGTTGATGGCTGTGGTCCTCCGATGGGCGTGATGATGGTAGTAAGTGATGGTAGTTGCTGATGATTGTGATGGTGATTAACAGGCGCTAATAATGGTGATTGGGGTAATAATGATTGAAATCCAAAGTGTATTGCGGCAAGATGTGGATGATGGCGAGGATGGGTGTGATGTGATGGTGTTGGCGGGATTATAATGATGCTCACATGATGCAGATGATGGCAGTGATCCTTGAATTAGGGGTGACGGTCGTGTGAGGGTTATGATGGGAGGGTGGTGGTGTTGGTGGGGTAATCATGCTGATATGCTGATATTGACAGGAGTGGTCCTATAATGTCGACGCTAGTGTGGATGATGGTGATGCGGGTGATGGAGATGGGGGTGATGAGGGTAGTGATGATAATGGGAGTGTGATGGTGGGGTTATGTTGAGGTGATGGGTGTGGTGGTTTTGGGGGTAACAGTGATAATGAAGTTGATGTTATGGAGATGGGGTGGTGGCAATGAAGGCAATGTAAATGTGATGATTCGATGATTGTTTTATAGTGATGTGGTGAAGTAGGTAATTTTAGTAGAAGTGTGGATGATGGGTGATGATGTTCTGGTGGCAAAAATATGGTTTACAACACGAGTTGTATTCATGGTTTCTTCAGAGCAAAACCATTCCGATATGACATCCACAGCACTCTATGTAGTAGTGGAGGTGCAATCAAGTTGTACATGTACCAACCCTGTGGTCTATATTTTTTGGGGACAATACTGACAATCTCTTTGGCCCCTTGTGCTCAGGAGGAGGCCATGGACAGAGTTCCCCTGCCGATCACAGACTTCCCCCTCCACCACAGTCGCATGGTTCTGCAGAAGCTGAACGAGCAGCGAATATCTGGGCTCTTCTGCGACGTGACTGTGACGGTGTCGGCGCGCACCTTCCTGGCGCACAGCAATGTCCTTTCGGCCTGCAGCGAGTACTTCAGCTCGGTGCTGACGGGACGCAGTCCTCGGCAGTCTGTGGCGCTGAAGTCTATCGCGCCCGACTGCTTCAGCCAGCTGCTCGAGTTCTTCTACACGGCCAAGCTGCCGGCGGATCACATTGCGGAGTTCTCGGCGGCCGCAAAGCAGCTCAAAGTGGTCGGGATCCTTGACCTGGGCTCGGACTCCTCGGGCTATGACTGGGACAGCGAGGTCTCCGCCAATGGCACTTTGGAGCCCGGCGCCAACGGCGTCAAGGGTGACGGCTGGAACACCTGGAGCCATGTGGCCGTGGGCGCAGAAGCGGGCAGCCATATGCCTTTGAGCCCAGCCGGTCGTGCCGCGCACTTGAATCCGAGATCTGTGGTGTCGGACGATGACTATGAGCCACTGGACGACGTGAGCAGTGGGTCCCCGGCCTCTGGCGAGCGAGGGCTTTTAGACGGTGTGTCTTGTGGCAGCCTTGAATCTCTGTGCCTTACTAGAGAGAACGGCAAAGAGAAAGTGGGTCTTGTAGGATGCCCTGCCAGGGGTAGGAGCGGAAGTCCCGTGGCACTTGGCTGTGGAGTTGAGCAGACGGGAGTAGATGTAAATCTACCCGAAAGCCCCGGTTCCCTGGCCTTGGCCACGGCGCTTGTGCCCCTCACAGTAACGAAAGCCTGCAGGTCTTTGAGGAGCTCGTCCGTCGTTTCCTCGCCTCCATTGGTCAAGCGAAGAGGGAGACCCAGGTCTGAATGAAGCCAACCACTGTTACTATGTTTATGAGATGCTATAAACAATAACAGATTTTTTTAACCCAAAATATATCGATTTCTTTTATAAATACAAGGAATGTTATTTGAAACCTATTATTTTCTAAAGTAGAAGTGTAAATGTATATATTTTAGAGTAATTTAAAATATACCTCTTTGAAAATGCAGTTGTATACATACGCAAAAAACTAAATGTTAGTTATGCTATGGTTGCTTGCCATAGTATACTTAAAATGTCGCGTATGAATTTCGTAGTTTAATATGTGGTCTTGAACCGGCAAACAGCTGCTCAATCTTGCGCCTCTCAGTGCAGTCACGTCTGTTGTTGCTCACCTCAGGAAACAGCTCCAGAGAACGGAGTGCCCCGTCATACCAAGAGCACGGAAAGCACCGGAGCGTTTCAAATCAACGCCGCAAGCTGCCGTCCCACATTCCCCGTCCCTTCAGGAAGATTGCACGGGCATTGTAACAGGTGGGGTCCCCGCGGATGAGTCTCCGGACCCCCTTTGTGAGGCCTCGCAAGTACCCTGTACTCCGAGGAAGCGCGGGAGGCCTAAGGGCTCGAAGAACAAGCTGCAGCACGCCAAGATCGAAGCAGAGGACTGCTCACCGGGCATTATGGACTCCCAGGTAAACAAATGCAGAAATCGCCTTGGGGGGGAAAATGACCAGAGTACGGTAATCACCAGAAATTCACCAGATCTCATCATATCTTAGCGGCTAAGCGTGAATATGCCTGGATAGTGCTTAGATGAGTAACAGCTATGCATAAAGCAGGTTTTTGTAGGCTGTTGTGAGCCTACATGGACAGTGCAGCAGAACGTTGTTGTATCTATGCCTCTGCTTTCACCAACCCACACCACGAATAACCTCACATCCCTCACGGCGTGGGGAGGCCCTCATCTAGCAGTGGATTAGCGAAGGGCTGCATATATAAACATAATAAGGGTCCCGCTTTATTAAGTGTTTTACAGGTCAAGTGTATGTAAACCCATGCTTTCTAATTGAGTGACCTGTATATTTGACACATTTGCGTTTGGGTATTAGTCTGAGTTGAGTTTTAAATAATGTTCTGTGACGTGTTTCTCCTCTTGCTTTCCAACATTGAGAATGAAGAGAAGCCCTCCCTGTTGTACACGAGTGGAGAATTTGGCAGCAAGTGGAAGAGGGAGAGGTGTGAGGGTTGCAAGAAACTCTCCCCGCACTGCCATCAAGTGCAGCCTGGTGCTGCCCCTTTCAGCTGCGATCTGTGTGATAAAGAATTCATTTACAGGTGATGAATGCTCCAACATACTGTAGTTCACAGCTCTCACTATGTGTTTGTGCGTTTGTGAATGAGGGGTCAGATTTTAAAGAAAGCCTTGCATTAATACACTACCTAAAAATATGTAAAACAGTCTCCTGTTTTTTAGAGGCTTTCACGCATGTGTTTTGATATCTGCAGTCTTGTTTTCATAACGTCTTTCCAAGTAATGCTATGCAAGTGTTATTTTGTTATATTGTTAATGACTATACAGAGGCTGGAGTGGTGGGGTAGTGGGAAATTTACTCTGCTACAAACCTAACAATGCGAGTTCGATTCCCAGCCATTGCTAACATCAGCGGCAAATATAAGAACCGTTCCTGGACTTGTTCTTGGTAAACATCGGCACTGATGAGATAAAAGACAGCAAGGCGTGGAGTTAGCCACACCACCCTTTCTTGCGTTCCGGCCTTAATAGATGCTTGCTGAGAGCACTTACCCCAACAGTCGTAATGGCTATACGAGGGATCGCTTGTTTGTTCATGAATGCTTTGCTGCCGTACGAATTAGTTTAGATTAAAGTTGTCATTATTTTCCCCACCGGTGGGCCCTCGTAACCACACGACGGGACAGTTGCATGCTGCGCCAGCATTGCAAGGTGCACAGGCAGCGCAAGCTGTACCAGTGTGAGCAGTGCGGCAAGTGGCTGCTGTCCCTGGAGAAGCTACGGGACCACGTGGCGTATCATGGGGAGGCCAGGCCGCACCACTGCTCCCTCTGCGAGAAGGCCTACAAGGTCAAGAGTAAGGGCCGCCAATGACACACCTTTGCACATTGTGTCCAAGCTGGAAGAAATAAATTTCATAATCTCTCTGCATTGTGTCAAAAAACATGTTATGGGCATAATATTCAATGGGTAAGCTGTGGGTGGATTGAGAGATGTTCATTTTTCCCTAACGTGCATTTAATAAGACTGGTTTATCGCGTATTTATATTTCAACAGCCCAATCCACAGCCGATGAAGGCCTCCCCAAGTCGGTCATGGGGGTTGTTTGACCATACTTCATCATTTTGGTCAGTGCATATTAATGGAGGGGGTGCCCAGCATAAGTTCAGATATCTCTTGCCACTGATGTTAGTCATTTTCCAGGAATCAAAATCGAGTCACTGGGTTCATAACACAGTGCGCTAACCAATTCACCACCAATCCGAAGCATTCTGTTATTTGCTTGGCTTATAAAAAGCTGCTTGTAGAGTTTGATGTGTCAATTTTCTTTGTAATTTTTTAGTTCAAGGCAGCCTCACAAAATCAAGGTGCTTAATCAGGGGAGGGTTGCATTGAGATATTTGGCAAATTCCTTTTCCTTCACTTTTTGCATGTGGGGGGAAACTGCAGTATTTTGAGACAGTACACACGCACAAGGAAACAATACTCCAAGGGTCACAAACATAGGTTCACAATTCCCCTTGCTGTTCTGTCATTACCTGGCCACAATGCAACTCGGTGGGTTTTGGAGTTTTTACAACTCCATGTCATCCACCAACCTTTTCTTGAATATGTTTTGGAGCATCTGCTGCTAAGTAATGTTGTAGTTCGTTAGAAGTAGTATAACCTGGTGTTGATGTTAGGCATATGGGAGAGTGCACCCGCTGATAAGTGGATAAAAAGTCCATTTGAAGGGTACTCAGAAGAAGTTCTGTGAAATCTGCTTCTGCGCATCAAACTCTTAACGCACAAGGTTGCACTGGAGTGAGAGATTACCGAATAGATAACTTTATTTGAAAATTTGATGTTGACAGCAAAATTTTAATAAAACATGGGAAGAAAGCAAAAAATAAAATTAATAATAGCAGTCATAAGAGGCACCATAACAACTGTCTGTGGAAGAAGGCAAAGCCGTTAAATTGTTTTTGACATTGTCTTGACCAATCGTGGGGGGTGCGGGGGGGGTGTGCACGTATGCAGACGACCTGACGCAGCACGTGCGCATGAAGCACATGGAGGCAGCGCGGGGCAAGCCTCCCCTCGTCCAGCTGTGCGAGTTCTGTGGCCAGGCGGTCAAGCACTACAAGAGCCACAAGATCTTCTGCAGGTGCGCGACGATCACCGCCTGGACAATGCGTACTGGGGACCTGCGGGGGTTGTGTCGATGTGGTTTTTGTTTCAGTTGCGCGTTTGGGATGGGGCGTGTGCTCGGGATGTTGGATTGACTGGGACTGAATTCCATCTCCTATGTGCGCTGGACTTTTTCCGGTGACCCACGTTGTTCTTTGGACTCACAGGCACTTCCGGCTCTTATGAGATGTGCTCATGGTTTTCACGTGTCATTTTCCTGCGTTTTCTCAATCCTTCACCGATGTTTACTTTGTCATTGTGATATTGTTATTTTATGTACGTTTTCTACAGCACTTTCAGACGTGGAAGCATTTAGACACTCATTAAATGCGCATTGTTTTTCTTAAAATTATTAGTCGTGGTGTGATTCAGTTTAGGCTACTCTGTGCTCCGTTTTAAATTCTTAACCTGAACTAAGGGTTTGGCTCAGAAATGAAACTCGCTAAAAATGGTGCCATTTAATGCGTAACTAGTTAAGTATGATTGTTTTATCATTATTTTCCTTCTTAGTTTGCTAAGAACGCACTGATGAACAAAATTCCAATCCCCCAATGTCTTCCGCTCTTCATGTTCTCCTGCCACTTACATCCGTTGTGTTCCTACAAATCTTATAATTTTCTGCCTGCTTCGCTTTCTCCTTCCCTCAATCAGCTTCCTTTCTGTTATTAATGTATATGCATTTGCCCCACCTGGCATCTGATGTCCTCACTATATGTATTACTTAACTCAATTTAAGTATTTTTTTTACTTTGTAAACTACATTTGTAATCCTTGTTTTTATTGATCAATTATTTCTTTACTCGTTACATTCCAATGTTTATGCTCATTGCTCCGTCACACTGTACATGGGTGCATGCAAATTCGTGCATGAGATAAATGGTGTTGACGGGCTGCATTTTTGTTTTTGCAGCGGTGTGAAGAAGTTTCAATGCAAGTTTTGCCTGCAGGCGTACTCACGCTTGTCAGAGCTAAAGAGACACACGTGGACCCACACGGGAGAGTTGCCCTACCAGTGTCAGGTTGGCTGATTTTCGCTAACTTTTCTTATCCAATGGAAGGCAGTGGTGGCAAATGCAGAGATGCCTTCATGTATCGTGAGAGGCCAAAGATGAGAGTCAACACTTAATATGTCGAAACAGCAGTTGTAAACAGTTTAAATATGTGTGTTTAAAAATTATACCAAACTGCATTATTTAAGTCTTGCTTTATGAGCTCCTTAATTCCAGTGTAATAATTCAGGATTCATAAATCACATCTTTTTTGTTAGATTGTGTAGGTATAATTCCAATTTTCAGCTGTACCCTCCGCCAACAAAAATATCAAGTTGTCATGTGGGCAAATATGCTAATTTATTTTTTTTATTAGCAAACCGGTGGAATGTTGAAAAGAAAGCCAAAGATTGACGGTTTTATCAGACACTAGCTTTACTACCCGGCTTCGCCCGAGACTTGGATTCTTGTCTTGGATTAATACACGGCCTACGCGGAGGGTGGGGGGGGGTGACGTCAGCAGGCACACTGCGTAACGCTGCCGCATGCGGGTGACATCCCAGATGTGACGTCACCGCTCACTTGCCGTGCAAAATATATCCATTATTGCGCCCCCCCCTCCCCCAAAATACAAAAGTCTATTTTTATACTTTTTGCATTGTGTACAGTCTGGAAACTACCCACATGCCAAATGTCAAGTTTGTTGCATGTTGGGAAGTATGCTAAACATTTTGAACAGACACACATTCACAAATTTCCCTTTTACATATATAGATTTCGCGGGAGATTACATCCGGCATCATCAGGTGTTAACAGCAGCTCAGCTCCTGTGTGAATGAGCTTCCTAATCTTGGCCCTTAAGTTCGGGATATTTTACATGTTGGGAGAATTGTGTTGTTGACCATGGCATGGTTGTAGGATAATTTTACAATTGAGAATTCAACCCAGGATTTTGTATCCATTGGTACCCTGTTTACTGATACATTAGGCATTTACTGTTCTTGCAACATTGCCAGTAGACTTTAAAAGAACAGCTCAGAACTTAGATTTTCAATTGGAGTGCCACCGACATAGAGGGTTGTACCTTCGCAGAAACATTTGCAGTGCATTTACAACGTAAACCCCTTTTCGTGTTTTGTTTGCATATCATTCAAATGTTAGCTTCAGATTTTTCGTGCCATAAGTGTGTTGATGCATGGACAACTGCACTTGCTAAAATCATTATAATGAAATGGATATTAATATTGTTGGACCACTGGTGTAGTGGTTTGTACACTGCTGTATAAACTCGACGACCTGGATTCCAAGCCATATCTCACATCAGTGGCGATTAATATCTGAATCAGACCTGCCTGCCCTCCACTTTACCAACCAACATTTACCAGCATGGTGAAATATGATATAAAAAATGTTATATGACTGACACGGCATGGAAAGGATTGATGAATGGCCATAAATTATACATTCTATTCGTATTGTATTCTAGGTTTTGACAGAATACCTCTGATTAGCAAGGTTGGCTGCATACGGTGCGAAATAAGTTGGACATACGTACATACATACGAATATAAATGAAGAAATGAGACATGGCCTCAAATAGAACGATGTCAGCAGCTGCCCGAGTTGTTCCCGATCGGTACTTAACTCAGCCTCCCTTCGGCGTGTGTTTTCCCCCCCACCGCAGATATGTGGCAAACGCTGCCGACACCCCAGCAACCTGAAGAAGCACATTCGCACAGTGCACAAGGAGGAAGTGAGAGTTCAGATCGATCGGGAGCACGCCGCCCCCAAGCTCCTCAAGGACTTCACTCCACCGGACGTCGAGGTGCACGGCGTCGTGGCCAGCCCCACCGACGCTTGGTCCGAGGTCGTGGATTTCGGTTCGGAGAAACTGGCTGGCGCCTATGGCCAGCACGTGTTCATGGGTGCGCAGCAGCTCCTGCCCGACATGCCGGGAGAGCCCCTGATGCAGAACATGTATTATCAGCCGGACTCTGGCACGCAGCACTCCATCAGCCCCGTCGAGGGTTCGGGCGGGATCGCCGTCATCCCCCTCACCGTCGTCAATTCCTGCGAGCCCAAGGTCAATCACGCCGGAACGATCCCGATGCCTCCTCCCGAGCGGCAGGGCCTGTCCTCGTCGCCCGCGTCGCTGGAGAGCTCGGCCGACCTGACGCCGCTATCTGCCCTCGCCGTTCTACCCGTGGGCAGCTTCCCACCCACCGTCTCCTCGTCGACAGTCCTCTCTCCCCAGTTCCCCGTGGGCGTCTCCGATTTCCCGGTGATCATTTCGGGCAAGGCGGCAACGCCGCAAGTCCCGAGCCAGCTGCCCTCCTTCAACTCGCTTTTGACGGCCGCCCCCCTGGACATGATGAGCAGCCACCTGCTCGTGGCGCACCAGTCTGATGTCCACAACGAGCAGCTCTAGAGAGCGCCGTTGTGGTCGGCGACTGTATTTATTCGAGGCAGCTCAATTTTAACTGATAACTGCAAGTTTACAAGCAGCTGCAGTTGTTGTTTTCTGGCCCGTCGGCACTGGAGATTGTAGCACAGGAGGATGGAATAAATCAATTGTGGTGAGCACGGTAGTCAAGTTGGCCGTGGGTACCGCTCGCTGAGGTGCATTTGCGCCGCCTCTACACTTGGTAGCGATGCCACTGACTGCGGTCGACTGTTTGAGATTGTGGAAAGCAGTCTGGAGCAATGTTTAGCATCTAGTGGGAAAGTCAGTATTCCATACGCAAACGAGCATTGGACATTTGGAAAGCAGTCTGGAGCAATGTTTAGCATCTAGTGGGAAAGTCAGTATTCCATACACAAACGAGCATTGGACATTGCTCATCATTGTTGGTGGCATTGAAACTGGTGGAAGTGACACATTCCTGAGTCGGGGATCAGTATCTCCAGAGGACAACCATTTTTATTCTCGTCAAAAATGGTTATTTCAAGTTTACCAACTGAGCTATATCTAGGCACATACATAGTAATGGCTTAACATTATGGTGGCATGCACTGTGAATCCGTTATGTCTAGCAAGTGGACCAGGGATATAATGTACGAACATACACATTCGTATTTTTACGGTACTGTACAATGCAGGTCAGCTGCTGGCAGACTTTGGATTGAAAGAATTCGCTGCTTTCCTATTCACTTATATTTTTAGACGGGATCTCACTTGGTATTAGACTGATGAGATATAGGGGAGGTGGAGATTATCCTTTTGACACTGCACTATGCGAGTTTAACTCAGCGCTGTGTACTGTTGAAGAGCCAACCGGTTGTTTTATAGGCAGCACACTAAAGACTTAAAAGTCACCGTTCATTAATTAAAGGGTGTTAAAGTTTATGCTTTTTATTTTGAAAAGAAACTTTATTTAACTTATTAAATGTGTACTTATGGGTCTCTATTGTTAAATTCATAGGAAACTGGGTCACAATGGCAGTTGAGGTACAGTAAAACGTCAGCCAGCCGGGCTTTATATGTGAATCACTGGTCCGGCAAAGCTTAACAAATAATTAAATAATTATAAAACCTAATCAATACTGTAACCTTTAGATATGAACATTCAAGTACGAATCTTGACTTAAAGCTTTCGGTAAAGTCACGTAAAAAGGTTCAAAGAAACCTATCTATATTACTTTACCGAAAGACCCAAAGAATACATTCAAGTACATTTAAAACAAATGTTTTAATTAAATTTTCCTAAAGAATGGAATATGTGTATAATACGATTCAAATCGACCATGCTGTACTCTATGAACGTTGTGTGCCGCATTGCTCTCACAGAGGTGTATTGATGTCCTCCGAGGACTAAAAATGGAGGAAACTAAACTCAAAAGACAGAGTGAAGAGAGATAAAATCGGAGAAGCAGAAAGCAAGCAAAGAGGACGACAGAGCGTGACAGCCCAATGAGTCCACGATCACAGACCAGATATTCCACCTGGGGTGGCATTACTTCACTGCTTCCACTTTCTTTATGTGGCCAACTACAATGTATTATGTGATAACCACTTTAATCTTCTTGGTTCTTTCGGTAAAGTCACGTAGAATGGAAATAATAAAATAATAAAAATAAAACAAAGTAATTCTCACGACGTTTCAGCCACAACGCAAGCAGCCGTCCTCGGGTGAAGAATAGGTCTGTCGAGAAGACAGAGTCTGAAATTAGCTAGTTGTCGAATAATTCACTTTTATTTCCCATATAAATCGGAACGACTGAAATTTTGCTACCTTGGATGGCTTCAATTTCTGCTCTGAACCATGCATTGAATAGGAAGCTACATTCGCCACCTACTGTGCATGTCAGTGCACTGCAAGCTTTGTGCTCTAGTTGGTGCCAGACTCTGTGGGATATTGTATTGGTCTGGGATACGTGAAACCAGCAAGGCAGTACTGCAATTTTGTATAACGCCGGGCCAAGTGGCTGATAGAGAACTAATGCTGACCTTTGGCTCCTTGGAAATAACAATTGGCTATGAAGATGACAGTTTTTTTTAAAGTATGTTGATTCATTTGGAATTAAGGAAAATTATTCGTGAGCATATATAATGAATTCTACAAAAGAGCGGTCCCAGCCAGCATGTCTTGTAACCGTTAGATAGCAGTGACATGTTTATTTTATTCCTTTGCAGGTACAGCCAAAATAGATTATGGAAAACCGGACCTTTTGCAATGCAAAATATAATTTATCTGCATAGACATTGTAATGATTAATCCCATGATTACTCATCTGAGCTGGGCATTATAGGTGAAGTAAAATAAAACATTAATGCGATGAAGAAGTATAAAATGCAGTATGTTGAACATTGTTTTGGCGAGTAGGGATGCTAATCAAGTGCCGATTGAATTGCCAGTATCCTTTCCAGGATGAGTCATATGGATGGGTTGAGGCCAGGATACATGGACAGATGAAGTGTACTTCATGTAAGCGGGGCTACTTCTTCCTAGCGTTGTTCCCGCTGTGGCGCAGGGTCTGCTTTTCGGCCTTGTCTTCTCCATTTGGCTCGGTCCAGGACATCTTCAGGGGATGCGTTGACCGTCTTTATGTCTTCCTTTATTCGATCCATCCATCGCTTCTTCGGACGTCCGCGTGGACGGCGGCCCTCTGGCTCAATACGCATGGCAGTCTTGGCCACTGATGACTCTTCACTTCGCATCACATGGCCGTACCACCGAAGCCTTGCCTCAAGCATCTTGTCCGCAATGGGGGCCACACCAAGTCATGTAAGCGGGGCTACATGGAGTTGAAAAGGGGGTGTAATGACCTACCGTTTGCTCCCAGTGGATGCGACTTGCTCACTTTACTACCAACATGTAAGTCTCCCACAACCATACGGCAAAGGGAGGGAAAAACACCTTTTGAACTTTTTTTGCACCAGGCCTTACGGAAATACGAACGTAAGTCAGTGAGGCTAAATTAAGGGTA
The DNA here is from genome assembly GCF_965212315.1 of Lampetra planeri. Classification (NCBI taxonomy): domain Eukaryota; kingdom Metazoa; phylum Chordata; class Hyperoartia; order Petromyzontiformes; family Petromyzontidae; genus Lampetra; species Lampetra planeri. The sequence continues at coordinate 4,953,129 of NC_136115.1, forward strand.
TGGGTTACATAGGTTCGACCTCAGGGAGTTGGAAAAGGATGGACTCGGAGAAATGTGTGTTTGGATAGCACTGTTGTAGCAGCAATGGAAATGTAGCAGTGCAATGCCTATGGTACATGATGCACGCCTCCCACAGACACCCCATTTCAGGTTCGGGCTGGTCCACAAGAGTTGACTTTTCCTTATAGTCTCGAGTGACAAGAAGCACAATATTGTGTTGTAACAACCTAAACTGCCATTACCTGGGAATTTATCCGGAATGTTCATAAACGTTACCAGTTTGCAGCCAAATTCTGCTGTATATCAGACATGGTGTGTTAGAGTACACATCACATTTCCACTGTTCAAGCTTGGTATTCCCTCTATACATATGCTTGTTACATTGTGAGCGATAGCTTACTAATTGCCATCGGTATGAATTCATGTGTTGGCATTAAGACTCCAGGTTATGTTAACTTGGCTTCGTGTTAACCATATATTTCATCACTTTGTTTTTGCTTTCACAATGTGAAGGTTATTTTTACTTTCTTTTTACCTGCACAAATTCAGCATCACCTCCTTTTGCACTAGGGTGCTGCTGAAGTGAGTTCTTTTGCAGTATTGAAAATAAACTGACGACTTTTGTACACCTTTGCCTTGTCTGGTTACTTTGAACCCCACGCATTTAAATGTCAACGTTCAGTTTTGTTACAGGTGTTGAGGAGTTCCCACGGACGCACTCGGAGACGGAGGTAAGTTATGGGCTTTCGCCAAGGGTTTATTAAAGACTTCACAATACACACAAGGGTACACAACTCCCAGGGGCTAGTGGTCCTACAATGAGTCCTGGTCCCTGCCCGGCTAGCTCCGGTCTCTCGTGGCGGATCGTGGACTCTGCCGACTCCACCGACCGGAGAGAGGGAAGCATCTCTATCGGCTACCACCACCGGCTTCCTCCCAGACTCACTACTCGATCCCTCTCTACCCCTGGTTCCCTCTTCACCGTTCGCACTATACCCGTTCCCACAGTGACCTCGCTTTTGCCACGGGGTCTCCCTTAAGTACCCTAGGAGACGTGACGTCATTGCACTGAACGGCACACATGACGTCCCATCCCCATTTTACTCCTCTACACAGGTAACCATGAGGTTTTGGCCAATGCCCTTACGTAGTCTTTCCTCGCCATGGCAGTTTTAATAACGAATGTATCGCGTTTGGTGTTACTTTGTGCACTGGTGGGGTGCAGTGTCTGTAGTTTACTGTCTTGTAACAAGTTTGGCGAGCTTGAGATAATAACTGTACAAACATTCTTGAAAAGGAGGTTCCAATGAGCAAGTGTCCTGAGCACTGCACTTGACCTTTTGTGTTTTTATTTGGGTCGTAACTAAAGGTGTAAATGTGCTTACATCATGGAAAACAAGTGAATCACAACGGGATTTTAGTCGCGTAGTGGTTATACATGTGCCTCGCAGCAAGAAAGGCCAGGTTCTATTCCCAACTCGGGTGCCTATGTGTACTGTAGAGTTTTATGTTCTCCGGCTTCTCTTGTTTCATCCCAAATTTAAAAAAACTCCAATGTAATTGGTAATGGACAAACATTCCAATGATACATTTCCTTGCAAATTACTCAATTGGGATTGCACAAAGTAATATGTTGAAATTCTTCTGCACCGTACGTAGCCAACCATGATAATCAAAAGTGCGGTGGAAGGACAACAAACTAAACACACACAAAAAACTCCTAAAGAAATGAGTTTTCAATATAGATTTAGAAGCGGATAGCTCCAGTGGCTTCCTAACATTGGAACGAAGAGCATTCCAGACGGCCGCAGAAGCGCATCTGAAAGTGCGTGGTGCCAGTCACCGCCTTTGTTTGATGGCCTTGCCAAAAGCCACCGCTGCTGCTGCAAAGATGAACTGAGTTCGGTGAGAATTATTTTATTATGTTTTATTTTTATTATTTTATTACTTCCCTTCTACGTGACTTTATCGAAAGAACCAAGAAGATGAATCCCTGCAGTCACGAAAGCTTTAAATCGAAATTTGAGTTCGCGTGATCGTATATGCAGGACCCTCCTGAAAAGGACGTGAGATTCAGCGAGACTCTGCTGGGTGAACACGTTTACCAATAAACACATGCTCGGTGGGATGAACAGCATATCCGTGCTATTGAAATAATTTGTGTAAACCATGATTTGAGTCAGGGCACTGCCTTTACATATCTGGTCACGACCAATTGGTTCTGGTTTGCAACCACGTTTGTGTACGAATAATAGAATAGAATAATATAAATCCCAGGTACCTTATTTCACAAACAAGTAACTCACCAACCAGGTAACTGACCGGCAACTTATATTCTTGGTTCTTTCGGTAAAGTCACGTAGAAGGGAAATGAACAATACAATTATCACGACGTTTCCATTGCAACACAAGCAGCCATCATCAGGTGTGAAAATCACAGCAAGAATTTTATAGTTTTATTTGTATTATTTTATTATTTCCCTTCTACGTGAATTTACCGAAAGAACCAAGAATATGAATCCCTGCAGTCACGAACGCTTTAAATCGAAACTTAACCGGCAACTGTAAACCAACTAGTAACCTCATATTTAATTAATTTTATAAAAACAGAAGACTGGAGGAAGTTTTGGTTTTTTGCTACAATGGATGTAAGGGAAATACAATCTCATAAAAACATTTTTTTAAACAAGCAATATAACCCGATGTAACTAGATGCATGCATTTTCGTACATTATTCAACCTTTCGAAAGTACATCTGCAATATTTATATACTGTACTGTGTGTATAGAATCAACTCAGTCGACTGTCAAGACTCAATCACATTGCATATTGCGCAATATCAATGGGCAGCGTTTTAAGAGCTCTTTTTCAAGTTCATACATTGACCCCTGCACACGAGACATTAAATACCAAGCCACGATTCTTCTACGAGGCCGATACGCAATAACCAACACCACACAGTGCAGTCACAGCTCTCATTTCTCCTTTTTGTGTTGTGCCTCAACGTTACATTAGACCCGGGTTCTTTAAAACACATCCCTCATCAGTTCTGTCCAACTGGTTTCGACATTGCACAACTACTGCATTTGTTGTTACCCCGTGGGGTCAGTCACTCTGGTTAGCGCTCCACCCGAGTTACGTTTCCCATCATGGTCAACACCCAGTGACATCACCTAGGTCGACTCGGCCTCAAATGAGCAGAGGTGTGGACTCGAGTCATGTGACTTGGACTCGAGTCAGACTCGAGTCATGAATTTGATGACTTGCGACTCGACTTGGACTTGCATAACAATGACTTTGTCCCACCTCTGCAAATGAGTACCCCTGGTGACCAGTGCCGGGTTAAGCTAGCACGGGACCTGTAGCGTATGTTTTAGAAGGGCCCTAACAAAAAAATAACCACGTAAATATTAAAACACATACATTTTTTACTTGCCTAGTAAAGTAATTTGATGCCTTCATTTTCTACGACAAATCGCTAACCTTAAACACCGAGTCGTTCATAAAAGTTGAAGGCAGTATAGTACTATAGTAATAGAGCAAGTGCAGAATCACTGAAACAGAATTGATAGCTTGAAAGCATTTAGCGTGGGGCCCTTGAGAGTGCGGGACCCGTAGCTACTACATATGTAGATCAAGGCCGTAGCCATGGAGTCAACATAGGGGGGGGACCAAATCTTTCAGGGGGTCTCCCCCCCCAGAAAAAAAATCTAAATTTTAAAACGAATTTCCAGCCTAAAATATAAAAAAAAAATCACTAAGACAGGATGGACTTGTTATGCATTTTTTACAATAATGTCTAACAGGGTATAGCATTCGATTCCTCTACTTTTTCTATTTTACCTTATCTTGTTTCATTGTATGTAATGGCAGAGATTAGGGATTAATAAAGTACAACCATAACCACAATCACATAAACAGAAATATATTTTATAGCAATATATTGGGGGGGGGGGGGGGGACATTTTGAGCATATTTGAATATATTCTAATTACGGCCTTGATGTAGATACTTGCTACCAGGATAATCCGGCACTGCGGGTGCGATATGTAAACATCGCCTTCAATAGCTGCTCGCTAACAGGCTAAATAGGGGTGGGTGGAGGGGGTTTGTTTTTTGGTTTGTCACTCTGATGCGGCTGTCTGGTTTGAACTCGTTGACTTGTGCTGCCCAACTCTGGCATTGCGGCTCTGGACTGCGATGACCCAGTCTGTGTTGTGGAGCAGCAACGTTGTTTCTCATTGCGCAGCACAGCACTCAACACGACCCCAACAAAACAAAACAAAAACCCCCACGGGTAGACTTCTCCGTGTTTGCAAACCATCGGGTGTGTGCGGTGGCTTCATTGGCATATGAATAGAACAAGATTGCTACTATTCTGTGGGTCTTTCGGCGAAGTCACGTAGCTGTTTCAAAGGAAATAACAAAAAACTACGGCGTTTCGATCACAACACAAGCAATCGTCATCCTCCTGATGACGATTGCTTGTGTTGTGATGGAAACGTCGTAGTTTTTTGCTATTTTCTTTGAACCATCTACGTGACTTTACCGAAAGACCCAAATAATATGAATTCCTGCAGTCACCAAAGCTTTAAGTCAAGATTTAAGATTGCTACTGTGGGGGTCGCTAGCCCCCGAGATCCCTCCCTCGGTACCCCTAACGGCCGGGTTAACCTCATTACTCGCCCCCTCGCTGCTAGGCGAACCGCTGCTGCGTTCTTCACCCATGGGGTGAGAGCCGTCGCTCCAGGATTCTCCTCCCCCGCGGGTCCGCGTAGTAGGCATGTTTAATTACGTACGCGCACACCCACACACAGCTCTGCGCGGCACTCACTCAACCCTGACCACTCACGCTAGGATCGCGCACCTGTATTATACACGTCGTGAACGTGCGCGCACACACGCCTACAGCTCCACACGCGATACCCACTCTTGCGCCGCTCTGCGCCGCGCTCGCCGCTCACGTTATGATCGCGCACCTGGAGTACGCTGATTACGCACGCCGCGAGCTTACGCATACACAGTACCACACGCGTTCACACTTATAACACGAGATCACACGAGGCCACGATCAGCTATTAATGATTTATTATCCGCTACCTGGAACTAGATGTTAAATCAGTGAGTCGACGAGGCTGGCCTACGCTGATACCTCTATACCTATTCCCGATTTATCTGCTATGATTCTAATTCACCTTCTTACTCACTGTTAAGTGTCCACGGCGGTCCGCTGATCCTTGTGCTAACAGCGTACCTCGGTGCGTCGCACGGACGTCCGGGTCGCTGGCTGGAGCTGTGTCTCGTCGCCTTGCGCTGGAGTAAGAGAGCTATTTCCCCTTTTTGCCCCACTATTTATCCTCCCTACATCAAAGGGAGGCTGCGCTGAACAATGGGCTCGTGCACCTCGAGCCCGCGCACGGCGGTTCCGGCGCTTTTGATATGCTAATCAGTGAGCGGCGTTGGCGGCGTACATCCTAATTACTCCCTTACCCTTCCTAACAATGGGGCCTGTGCGCTCAAGCATAATGTTCCCAACCCTCCATGACTATGCGCAAGAGTCCATGCGGTCCCGCTATTCATGCTGTCCCCTCCCTCCTCCGCCTGTCTCGTCGACCCGTGGGGGTGTGTGTGGGGGGAAAATGCGCCTCCACCGCGGTGGCCGAATGCCCCATGCCGCGACCCCACCATATTAAGGCTGGTCGCAGCGCCGCGGCGCCACGTAGCACGGGGGAGGTCGTCCAATTCCCTGATCGCCGGAAACCGTGAAAGTTTAATCCCGATAAGGGCTTCTCGGATAAAAACCGGTCGGCCAGGTGACCTCCCCACGAGCTCTATGGAGGGGGGGGGGAATGCGTGCGGGTGTGTTCGTGCGAGGTGAGGGGGACGCGGGGTCGGCTCCGTCGCTTGGTGGTGGCGAGGTCTTAGATGGGGCGCCTGCTGAACGGCTTCGTGGCGGCGGCATGACACTACTCATGAGAAAGCGGACCCTGGGGGGTCTCGATGACTGGAGTTGAGCAAAATTGAATTGTATAACAACAACAACAATTGCCATTCGCCACTTAGTGGCGGTGACATCACCACGGCGCCTGTGCCAGGCCAGGTGCACTTTAAGGCCACGTGACGTGTTGAAAGCCCACTGGCAGGAGGTCACGGGACAGACTCAGCAGGTGTCATGGGGTTGACTGACTGAGATGACTGGCCGATGTACCACCTGTGCCCCTACTGTGCCAATTCGCTGTGTGTTAATCGCCCGGCGTTCCGCTCGTTGTTGTGAGCGTCGCTCCTCTGCCCTCCGTTGTTGCTGGAGGGTGACTGCCTCCAACTGCCCAGTAGCAGCGTCCTTCACGAGCCTCCTCCGCTGTATAATAATAGGGGTATCCAACACAGACTGTCAGAGCCGTCCCGATGGTACATCGAATCAGGGCGGTCTAGTTGCGTGGCATTCCAAATCTGAGCTCATTGCCTAAGGCTGACCGACTGTGTTTCTTAATGTCACACCAAAGGAGTGATCCGTCAACAGATACGCAACCAAAACAATGCGGAGCAATTAGAGAACCTTTATTTATCCATTTCAAAGCCTTTACATATGTAGCGTCCGACGGTATTCAATACATCATTTTAATGCACTTCCCTGTGAGATATGGAGCAATTTCCCCTTGCACTATGTTCAATCAAATCTTAAGAGGGTCATCAGTAGGATTGAATATATATAATCGGGTTCGCCTGTATATAGCACTGTTATTAAAGCTGGATTGGAGAATGAGATTTTGTTCAGTCTTTGCTTCTTCACCTGTCTGAAGTAATGCAGACACTCCTCATGCACGAAGGACGTGTTCTCGAAATCACGTGGGACCTTCCTCCACGATTTATTTTGCCCTGAGAAAATCGAAAATAATAAAATAAAAACAAATGAAAATTGCACTCCCAGTGCTCAAAGATTTAGGCAGCGTGCAGAGAGAGCAATGCCGACCTGGTCCGTTCGCTGCTTCTGCGCCGAGTGGAGGCCACGTGCCAGGCCAGTGGGCTTCATTGCAAGGCCCGGGGCCACTGGCGGCCCCGGGTGGGCCTTTAGTTCCGGCCATTTACAGGCGGTGTGGCGGCCCTCGCACTGATGTCCTATCGGCGAAAGTGACCCCCCCCCCTCCCTCTGAAAATTCGTGAAGCACACTGTTACTCTTACGCATTACATAGGAACCATGCACCGGATATGCACGAGAGGATTGGCTTTACACTTATTAAATGAGTAAACATTTCTATATGGCGGAGTGAAGAAAATGAAGCAAATGTTCCAAATTGCTTTAGTCGACAATTGCGTCAAGGCGGATCAAACCACGCGTTGCAGTCGCGATGAGGCTCATCGCTTGTCCCACCTGATGACGGACGCTTGTGTTGTGCCCGAAACGTCGTCATTTATTTTATTTTATACCCACGTGACTTTACCGAAAGAACCAAAGAGTATGGCTTCCTGCAGTCACGAAAGCTTCAAATCAAGATTGAAGCTCATCTGTTTAGTTTGTTTGTGTCCTTCCAACGCACCTCCGATCAGCACGGTTGGCTACGTACGGTGCGAAAGAAATTCAACATGAACACGTAGATGTGAACGCGCGCGGACGTGATTATACATTGAAGCTTACAAAGTTGACCTTTGGAGCAAGCGGGCGCGTTGTGATGAATCGAAACCCAACCTAAAGAAACCTGCGCATGAGGGGTCATCATTTCCCTCCGAGGCACACACGCTGCAGTGACGAATCTCTACGCTAATATGAGCACGTAATCTAGTTGTAGCAAACAGAAAACGAAGTCTTCACAATTCTAAATTCATGTATATATATAAACTTGTCCGTAAGATACAAACACTGCAACTCGTGTTATGGTGATAACAGCAATTTTTACTTGAGATAATATATATTATATTCTTGGTTCTTTCGGTAAAGTCACGTAGAAGGGAATTAATAAAATAATAAAAATAAAGCAATGAACTTTTATTACTTTATTATTTCCCTTCTACGTGACTTTACCAAAAGAACCAAGAATATGAATCCCTGCAGTCACGAAAGCTTGAAATCGAAATATAATATATATTGTTTTAGTTGAACTATTACATTTTTTATTAACCCTATGAGATGGGTCATAATTCGGTTGATTGAACATAGTTTTACACAAATCTTTTACTCCACGGGTGGGAATTTAACTTTCAAATTCCTTTAGTGGGGCAAATGAACATGCACTTTCGTCTCCTCTGCCGTTGAACGAGGCACTCGCAGTGACAGAAGTGACTGAGCGCGACAAAAATTAGAAACGCAAGTTTCCAGGTCGAAAATATTTCCCCTTTTTTTACCCGATTCGACCGCCCCACATCTTTGCAGTGACGGATTGAACATCGTTTGCAGACCGCATCGTATGTATGTGGAACTTTTTTTCACACCGTACGTAGCCAACCGTGCTAAATCGGAGGTGCGAGGAAAGGACAACAAAGTGCTTGGGCCTCGTGGCTATGGGCCGCATGAAATTAAATCACGTGCCCCTAGATTCACCACCCTGGGTTTAGTCCATCCGGTTGCATGAATTCAGTTGATTTCCCTTCCATGCAAAAAAAGAGGGGCGATTTTCCCCGTTAGGGCTGCTCCCTCGTGATGAAAAGAGTCACTCCGCCAAACTCCAGGAGGCTCTGCGGAAAGTACGGCGTTCGCTCCTCCGCTGCTCCGCCCGCTCGCTACTTGAAGTAGAACTCGCGCGTGAGCATGGACATGATGCACGGAATCTGCTTCTTGTCGTTGTAGGTGATGTCCCGTGAGCAGGACACGTACTGCGTGGCCACGCGGCGGTTCACGCACACGAGTATCTTCACGAGCTCCAACTGCGAGCTATTCCTCAGCAGCTCTTCGCACAGCGACTGGATGAACCAGGAGCCCCTCTCCTCATTGCGCCACGAGTAGTACCCTGCAGGTGCGAGCCGGAGACAGACACGGCGTGCTCCGGTGAGTGAGGGGTGTCGCCGGGGTGTGTGCTGAACCAGCCATGATGTCCTGGCTCATGTAAAGGGCCCCAGCCGCCCATGGCATGGCCTAGGGCTCGTTGGTGAATGGGCCCTGGTTAAGGTGGGCACCCGTCCTGGTTTTCCCTGCGCACGAGGGCGTGGTGATTTTTACACATGGCATTAGATATTAGTTTAAGGCTAAGTCGACTTAGGGCAGGCATCGGACTGGACCAGATATCATGAACACTGATGTTAACCATGGCCAGGAATCGAATTTGTGTTGCTGGGTTCATATCACGGTGTGCAAGCCACGGTGCCACCACTGCTCACATACAAAGACAAAGACCCCCCCCATATAGCCTTAACAGAATGTTGGGGCAAGTGCTGTTAGCGAGCACCTATGAAGGCTTGCACGGTAGATGAGTGGGTGGGTGGCCAGCACAACGCCCGCTTGCCTTTGTCTCCCCAGTGGCGATGTTTACACATGACACCAGGAACTCATTTGAGGCTGAGTCGACCTAGGGGAGGCGCAGGACCGGTTCAGATCATTGTCACTGGTGTGGGCCGTGAGCGGGAATCGAATCCGTGTCGCCGGATTCGTAGCGCAGCGTAGCGCTAACCGCTGAGCCACCACTCCCCACCACTGCCCAAACACACACAGACACACCGAGTGGGAAGGTCAAACGGGGGGTTTCTGTTGCTGCGTAGACCTTCCCAGGTTGCGCTACGCAGCTTTCAGATGCGTTTTCGGATTGTGCCGCATATTGTTTGACTCTTAAGCACAATGTCCGACGTTTCGCTCCACGTGCTGGGAGCTCCTTCAGCAACTGAATTGAGCGGCCAATCGAAGGAGAACGTAAGCTGCTCAGTTCGGTTACTGACATGTACCGTCAGACATCGTGCCAAATAGCACGCGGTAACAACCCCCCCCTTAAAAAAATGCGCCAGAGAGACAAGCACTTGGGCCGGCGAGTGACGACACCGGCGGTGGCAGCGGCGGCGGCGGCACCTGGTACGGTGGAGAAGGCGTAGAGGAAATCGGGCTGGATGACGTCGTAGCTGGGGAGCAGCGAGTCCTCCACCGGCTTGGAGTGGCCTCGGTTGTCCGTATCGTCGCTGCGCCCCAATCCGTCCACGTGGTCCACACCCTCGTCAAACATGCTACCCCGGCAGGCCTGCGAAGACACGCGCCTTGTTTATTGGTGCCCTCGGCAGTGAAGGCTGGGGCAGCGGGCTAACTCCGGTAGACAGAGTGACCCCTGACCTGTATGAAGAAGAGCTTGGGCTTCCCGGCCAGCGAGGGGCAATGTTTCTCGGAGAAGATCTCGGCGAGGATGGAGACGGGGAGCGTGCCGTCGGTGCCGTACAGCACGCCCTCCTCCCCGTGGCTAAGGATGGCGCACACGAAGCAGGCGCGGGTGCCGTGGTCCTCGCTCGACGCTGCGTCGCGGAGAAAGCGCGCGGGTGCGGGCAGTGGGTACAACGCGTAACAGCCACGTGCGCGCTCGGGGAACTTCGCACGAGCAAACCTGGGCACGATTAACATCCTGGACTGTGGTCGTATCTGCGGCTGGAGCACCCAGTTCTCGCGGTGAACTTCACTCGTTGATTCCTCCACCCATACCGAAGACTCGGTCTCTCCACCAGACTGACGGTTTCATCTCACCCACACTGCTCGACTTCTGAATTACACCCCCGACCATGGCCAAACATGCAGGGCATTTAATTAAAAACAATCTGATCCCATGTATTTTTTAATGAATTTTCTTTCGGGGTGATTTAAACAATTGCTGCCCTTCACGAAACTACATGCATTGTGTCTCGTACAGTACCTTTTTTCAAGTTGTCGATCATTTGCTTGCAGGTCAGATCTTTATACGATTCCACTTGGAAGCCCAGGCTCACGAAGCACACTTGCAGCTGCATGGCATCCCGGTCTGTGCCCTTCCGGCGATTCATGCCTACCGGAGGAGGAAGAAGAAGAACAGCGTTCGTCGGCTTGAGAGGGAGACACAGGGAGAGCATTCCCACAGCCACACAATTACGTGCGGTCCACAAAAAAAGATGCAACCCTACGATTTACTCGCTCGCACCACTCGTAGACGAAGGGCCTTCGCTCGAGGGAGCTCGTCAAGAGCTGGTCTCGGGTGTACTTTGGTCTACTCTTCCACCCTAACTGGACGTCTTGGAGGAGGTGAGTACCCACACTTTACCCGACCACACGCAACCTGCCGATTGACTCACTTGTAGTGCACTCATTTATACTGGCGTGTGGACAGGGGCTGGGGTATTTAATAAACGTGCACAATCGTTGCAAATGCTGTGCCCCGGAAAATCGAATGGAAGCAGCGGCCAATGCCGCTTAACAATACACAACTGCAGCATACCCATTATAAAACCCACCGTATTATTGCCAACCCACACAAGGACATAGTCTCCTAAGCATCATGGAGTGATCGTTGATGTTAATCTGGAGCCTGTAAAGTAACTTCTACATCCAGTATATCCATCTTACCGTGTGTGGTGTGTTGAGCGCACCTGTTTGCGGATAGAAGTTCTCGTTGTTGATGATAATGCACTTGCTCTTGACCTGGAAGTGCATGTTGTACTGCGCCGAGGAAGTCCAATCCATGTCATCTGTCAATTTCTGATCGCCAAGTTTGCCGTACGTCCCGGGACTGCCCAAGGAAAGCACACACGCATCGTTCAAACGCTCTGTTCACCGCACTGCATCGTGGATACGGTCGGAGATATTGTTTGCGCGGGTTAGGCTGCCCTGCTCACTTATTAAACTCTCGTTTTCTCAACCAATGGCACTCCCTTCCTATATGCCTGCCAGTCTACACCAAAAAAATATTTTCACGTACATGGCAGATCAAATGTAAACACGGCTATTTTGCCACGGGCTTTCAGTCCCTTAAATTATCAAACAGAAGGCACGGCTTTTTGTCAAAACCCAGAGCCGACCTTCACTCAGTGGGAGGTCGCTCATTCTCCTCCGCTGCCCCCACAGTCGGGAACTCCCTTCTCCAAGGCATGCGTGCTGTCGACCGCCCCCCCCCGCCTCTGTTCAAGTCCAGGCTCAAAAGCTTCCTTCATTCCTCGACCGCTGTGACTGCTTCGCTTTACAAGATGCAATAATATTCCCACCGTTTCTGTCCAGAATGCTGAGATGTGGACACATTTAGATGCTGCATAAATCCACATTGGATTGTGATTACGTACGCTTCCCGATAGTCTCGTGTTTGTCTGTGCTTGTCTTCGTTGGCCAGTTTTAAGGATGATGAGTCATGGGTAGGGGATGGTCTTTGACACTGCCCAGGTGTTGCGACCCTCGGTAATAATTATCTAAGAACGCCTAAAAGCGTGAGACGTGAGCACTTGTGTAAGTGCTGTCCTCGAGCTGTGTAAGCACGGAACTTGCCACGTGCTTGCGCCAGGCAGTCCCATCTGTGAAAATCTACTGGACATCTGTGAAAAAGAGCTTCAGAGCTCATCGGATTCCTCCAGTATCAATAAATATTCTGATTCTGATGGTACTGGACGTGTACTGTGCAGTAACTATCGTGGCATTGACTTGCGAGTTCGAATACTTGTTGTGTTCTGTTGTTTCAGTGCTTTTGGTTAGTTTTTGTAGATGCTTCATAGCATTTTTTATAATAACAAAAGCAATATGCTGGAGAAATAAATACAAAATGTGAATGGCATAAATGTAAATACTGGGGTATTTTTGGTAAGAAAGTGGATATTATCGAGGTTCTCAACCCTTGTATCAGCCTGGTGTTTTCAGTTCAGTTCAGTTTCATTTATGTGGTATAGCCCTGTGAGCCATTCGGCTCTTGAATCGGGCGCAACCGCAACAAACAAAAACATGAACAAGAAACATCTTAAAGTGACTACGCGCAAACAGAAAAATCCAGGATAAAACAGCAAAGCCTTCCAGAAAAACACCGTTTATCAATGCTGTGTGCAAAAATCCCAGTGGGATGCAAGTCAAACAATAACAACCATAAGACAATTTAGAGGACATGCTGTGATTTCCAAGTGGACAGGTGACTCTCACACACGTGTGTCTGGACCATGGACAGCAGAACTCCGTAACAGAAAGAACAGCTCTCACCCTCTGAATATATTTGGAAGATTGATGGCCTTTCTCCCATCTTTGCTGTCCATTGCAGCCTCCGAGATCAGCAGGCCCCTTTGCCTCTGGACAGGTGACGCACGACGGAGGGCTGCAAAGTGGGGGCAGAAAGAGACATTCGACCGGACTCGTGGCAAACCCTGTTTTTTTTCGGTTGTTGTCAAAAATGAGTGAAGTGACCTCTTTGCTCTGCGATGATTAATTTAAGCCCCGGAGCAAATGATCAAATGATGGTGTTACTTACTTATTGAGAAAGCACCACAAAAGGCTGATACTGTAACGATTAAAAAAAACAACACAAGTGAATAAATGTGGCAGTTAGTATGTTTATTTTTGTATTAAATCGCTGATACAATCGTTCAAGCTCTTCTTGGTTCTTTCGGTAAAGTCCTACTTCCTCCCTTTATTACTTCCTCCCTTTATTACTGCTAATCCTACATAATATGACTTTGATACCCCCCCCCCAAGGCGCCCTCCTCCTCTAACCCAGCTTAAATATACGCTGCCAAGCTTGGTGGTGTTCATTCAGACGCTGTCTTTCCGACAGCCCTGTTCTTCAGCTGAGGACGGCTGCTTGCATTGTGGCCAAAACGTCGTGAGAATTGTATTTTTATTATGTTTTATTTTTATTATTTTATTATTTCCCTTCTACGTGACTTTACCGAAAGAACCAAGAAGATGAATCCCTGCAGTCACGAAAGCTTTAAATCGAAATCGTTCAAGCTCGCGTGCACGCGGGTGCTAGATGGAGCGCTGGATCGTGAGATTTGGCGATGGTTTGGGGAAGCCTTCACCCAGCTGTGGATTGATCTCGATCTATTTTAGGTATTTATTTTTCGTGATTTGCTTACCTTTCCTACACTTTGCACTCATATTGTTTATTTTTATTTAGTTGTTGTAACTTTATGAGCCACCCCTACAGGACAGCTGTGAAAAAACGAGCTTCATAGCTCATCGGATTTCTCCAGGATAAATAAAGATTCTGATTTCGATGGCTGATGATGTTTATTCTCAATAAGGTCATAGTTAATTCTAGATTTGAAGCTTTCGTGACTGCAAGGATTCATACTCTTAAGTTTTTTTGGATAAAGTCACGTAGGTAAAAAATGATATTAAAATTAATAAAAGTAAAATAAAAATCACGACGTTTCGGAAGGCAACACAAGCTTCCGTCTTCGTGCTGTGACGGTTCCACCTGAAGACGGAAGCTTGTGTTGCCTCCGAAACGTCGTGATTTTTATTTTACTTTTATTAATTTTAATTTAATGTTTTACCTACGTGACTTTACCGAAAAAAAACCTAAGAGTTTAAGGTCATAGTTAGTCAAATGACTTTTTGTATATACAGTAATTACATTACTGAATGGGTATTTGGTGTTTTGGCACCCACGTTGTGGGACACATAACTTGGACATATTCTCAGCGCATTCGCAATTCATGAACTTAAGACTAATTTAAAAGCCACTTTATTTTCAGATAACATAAAAATAACTCGAATGAAATAGACAAAAATATAGTACAGAAGTCTCAATCACACATTTGCAATGCTGCTTATTCTCGTTCGTTGTGTTTACTGTCCTGCCTTGTTTTTGAACACTACATTTGGGCTGCACTCACTTCCTTACTGGGCGATTCCTTTGTTATCATCTCAAATACCCCAGTGTCCCGGCACCTCGAAATCGCGACTGCACTGGAGATGCGGTATCAAATCACATACATCACGGCTCGTGCCCCATATCGCTCTCGCGAATGAGTCTCATCCTGTTCGCTCTAGTTTCTTCACCTGGTTAAACCAAAATGAACTTCAACTTGAAGTTCGAAACTTGGCTCGCTCAGTATCAAGCTGCGACAAAACGACACAATCCATGCTTCCAGATTTCTCACTGCGACGTGCCCGCTATTTTTCAGTGGTGGCTGCGAAGACAGCCGGTGGAGATACCACAAAAGCCAATTCCTATCTGATTCGCAATCTACGACTCTCTTCTCGGCCATGGGGAAATCGCTGCTGCTGCAGCTGTGACATTTAGTCGAGCTTTAAACAAAAAAAAAATCGGTAAACATCCACTCCTATACAGGACACAGTTCAAAACGGCAAACATACACTGACGCACACAACAAAGGCGAAACTGCACACGTAACGATAACAATGCCATTGCCACGGTGCCACGAGACCAGCAGTAGCATGGAAACTACATTGCACAGAAGTCAAGAATGTCGTGTGGTCTAACCAGTATAACTCTACAATCCCACGGATGTACGTACAGGCTTAACCATACTTCACCATGCTGGTCAGTACGGATTGGTGAAGGCAGGTATGTATGTACTGTGTGTTGAATTTCTTCCGCACCGTACCTGTCCAAGCGTGCTAATCGGGGGTATAGATAGACATGGGGGTACAGGGTGGTCCAGATGTTCTTGTGACCTACATTTAACTCTCCAAAACTTTATATTTTTAAAGTAAGGTTTATTTAAAACAGAAACGAATATGTAAAGGGCAAATGTTAGGGGTCAATTAATTGGGGGGGGGGGGGTGTCACAAGACATCTAGACCACCGCATCGTCACCCACAGCCTATAACACCTTTACTGCAAGATTGGTTGCCCCAGCCAGCACCATCCAGGCGCACAGCTCTGTGTAGCTTCCATGGACCTGATAAGTGCTGAACTGCATTAGGTAGCTATTTAAGTTATCTAAAGCATCTTGCATATCAGCAGCCTAGACATTAGATGGGTTCTGAAATTGTGTAACTCTGTTTCAAGGTGAGTTGAACCGGTTTAGCCATTACCCTAACCTGGTAAAGGTCTAATCGGTGGTACAGCGTAACAATGTGCTGTTATCACTGTTGTATGCTACAATGATTTTATTTTTACTGAAGGTGTACCACCCTCTGTATCCACTGCAACAGTAGTGCATTGGTTATGAACAGGGCCTGATTAATGTGTGGGTTTGAGATTCTGAAGCCTCGGGGCCTTGGATGATTGAGGACCCCTCCCAAAATTACGTACTGTTTTATAATATCTTCTTGGTTCTTTCGGTAAAGTTACGTAGAATGGAAATAATAAAATAATAAAAATAAAACATAATAAAATAATTCTCACGACGTTTCGGCCACAACGCAAGCAGCCGTCCTCAGGTGAAGAGCTGGTCTGTCGGGAAGACAGCGTCTGAATGTTCTTCACCTGAGGACGGCTGCTTGCGTTGTGGCCGAAACGTCGTGAGAATTATTTTATGATGTTTTATTTGCATTATTTTATTATTTCCCTTCTACGTGACTTTACCGAAATAACCAAAAAGATGAATCCCTGCAGTCACAAAAGCTTTAAATCGAAATTGTTTTTTAATAGTTACTAAATCGCACTGTCATATATACGATTGGCAATCTGGAGATTACAGCCACAGCATATGACTATAGTAAGTGTGTGTCTGCCAGGTATTATAATACACAATGGTGTATTGTGTTTACTTTAACTTTGATTGAGCTTTTAGAATTCGTATACTGTATCACATATACAAACAAAACAACTAGAAGCGAAATATCTTAAGTAAAAACAATGGAGTGTGTGGCGTCTGTTATGGGTGGCATTACATCGTTAAAGGGAATGCATTGAACACAGCACAGTATACAAATGTGTGTCGACCAAACCATAACAACTTCACCACGCCCCCCTCGTCAAACTTAATCCGGCTTTGGGTAATTCACTGAACCCAGTTACCCTGAGATGGATTCCTGAGCACATCTCACACCAACCATCCATGCTGCTCACTATTTTACCATCCATCATCGACCAGCAATGCGAAGTGTGGTTAAAACAAACCCCTATGATTGACACAACATGGGGAGAAGCTGACATTCATGCAGCAGTGCATGTAGCCTGACCATGGCAGAGTTCCTAGGGCATAGTAAACTGAATTGGCAGCAAATGTGTTTTTTACATACCAACCAAAGTTATGCTATTAACTGCCCCTTGTTTCAAATTAAACATTCGTGGATTTTTTTTTCAGGCAATAAGAATGGCCACAGACTTAGGACACTGTAACATCGATTATATGTAATTGTTTAAGCTTATTTTTTAAAGTTGATGGAACAATTTAAATTAACTTTACAATAGATGGACACCTATGAATACCATTCTACTAAAATGGGTACTATTTGTTGGGGAAGTCAACAATGGTTGTCCTTTGATATATGTACTGTACTCGCCTCTTGCCATAGGAATGTGGAATTTCCACTAGTGGCCCTGGGCTGTAAAGGGGGGACGATATCTGCCTCAAAGCTCATTTGAGCAGGAACTCACTATGACTTTGATGGACCTCACTGAACACCCTATAATGCTGTTAAACTGCAACCAAGTAACTTATTAGCAACAATAATGTTTTGCTTGTCAATAAATGTTTAATATTTCACTGAGTAATTCAGGGGAGTAAAATGTGATTGGCATATGCCGATACATCTACCGCACGATATTTTTTCAAAATACGATGGACTCCCCATTGTGTCTGTACAAGGAAATGTTACATTATAGTTTATACGTACAGGTTTTGTTTTAAATAGGAAGCGCGTTATTACGCTGGTGGGGCAGTCAACACTCTCTACTGTGTTGAGATTAAATCCATCCCATCAGGTAAATTCTTATTTATTTGTACTTCCTATTATATTGGACTACGGTGAGCCAGTTAACCACTACCAAAACAAACTGCTGAGGTATACAACATGTTTCTGTTTTCATTATTTATCCATATAGCTGCTTCTGTGTGAGACTCCAACTCTTCTATACAACCAAGGTGTACGAATATTTAACTTTTTTCGCACCGTACAGTACTACTTATAATTAAGAAACATTTCAGAAATATACGCAGCTATCTCTCTCAACGTAGGTTTTCTTTCGAGTTTCATAAATTGTATGCAACGGTAATTGTGTCAGTATAGCGACGTACATTTCTATACTTAACACGTCGGCTTTCATCCATAATAGAAGTTGTTTTTGGCTGTGTCGGGTGGTGGCGGGTTTTAACGACACATTTATATATTTACGCGATCTAACCTCCCAAAAAAACTCTGTTATGGGTTTCTATGCTTATTTCACAATATTGATTTTTTTTACTATTCCCAAATAAAAAAAGCTGCGGTACATTTTACAGGCAAGTATTTTTTTTACAAACAGAATTGTGCTAGGCGAGACGCTAGATTTAACTGGTAATGTTTTTGCTGAAGGACAACAATACAGCATAAAACAAATGATGAATGTACTCACATTCTGCCAGCTCGCTCTATGCGCCTCTGTTGTTGACCTGCCTATAAATAGGCCTCCGTCACTGTGGTATTTTCCTCTCTCTCTCTCTCATAGGCCAGCCAACCTGTGCACGTCATGTTTGAATGCAATATAATTTTAAATATTTTTGGGCGTCAGCTAATGTGGGTGTTGCCAGTCGCTTCTCGGGTGTGTGTGTGTGGCCTCTGTTGAAAGGTGAATTGACGTGGTCCAGTCTGGCACCGCCCATGGGATTTACCTGTGCGGACCGTAGGGTTGCCACCTTTGGATTGAACAATTTACATGGGCAAAATATAACGTAGGAGAGTGTTGGACTTCAAAGTAATCTATCGTACAGCTGCACCCTTCAACATTACGAGTGGAGGTCATGTAATCTGTTCAGCACAGGAAGTCACAAATCTAGGGGTCATCAGTGACCCCACATTGTCATTCAAGGCTCATATTAAAAAGATCACAGAGACAATGTTTCCATCTTCGGAATATCTCACGCATCCGATCCCTTCTCTCTGCCTCAGATGCAGAAAAGCTGGTCCATGCCTTCATCTCATCTCGCATAGACTATGGTGATGTCTTATTCCCTGGCGTGGCTAAAAAGCTGCTAATCAATTTGCAGGATGTTCAACATGCGGCTGCTAAGGGTGTTAACCAGAACACCTCTTCACATCATATTACACCCTTTTGGCCTCCCTGCACTTACTTCCAGTTTCACATAGAATACAGTTTAAAATCATATTGTTAACTTACAGATCCAGTGAACCATCTTGCCTCAGACAGCTTTTCTTAGAGCCTAGTCTCACATGGTGTTGGACCAGATGACGCCAAAAGGCTCACGACACCATGTGAGACTAGGCTCCAAGAAAAGCTGTCTCGGGTGTGGACCAATCAATGTCAAGGACAGTGCATATCATTATCAGAGTTATGTTTTTTGTTTGCATTCCGACCGCAGGTATTGTGGTTAATGCAAACATTACTCCTTGTAAAAGAGGTGTCAGTTTTGTTGCCAGATAAAAGGGTAAAAAAACAATTATTATACGCTTCCCGCTTATTAAATGTTCAGTTCTGCTGCTGTTGCTGTGTCCTGTACAGCGATTTGAGATCCTTGATGAAAAGCGCTATGTATTATTATTATATTGGCAAATACGTGTTTGGGACATTGGTGTGATATCACTCAAGCGCTTTAAAGAGTTAAACAGTGTCAATATAAATTTTGATGTAAAGCTTTCGTGACCGCAGTGATTCATATTCTTGGTGCTTTCGGTAAAGTCACGTAGAAGGGAAACAATAAAATAATACAAATATAAAATAATAAAATGATCACGACGTTTCGACTGCAACACAAGCAATCGTCATCAGGTGTGAAATCCACAGCAAGAAAATTTGCTGTGGATTTCACACCTGATGATCCCCAGCCAATAAAAATTTGCGTCACAAAAAGTCAGACCCCCCCTCAAATATGACGTCACAAAGCTCTGCCTCTCCCCAAAAAATATAAAACATGCTTCAAATCGCTTTAAAATATTGTCATTGTAGTGCGTATTTAATGTGGCGCTGCACTAAGTAGAACGTGTTGTATTTATTTATTTAAAGTTGCGCATTTTGATGTGACGTCACATTTCTCACCCCCCCCCTCGTCACACATCGTCACAAATGTCTGACCCCCCCCCCCCAGGTGCGTGACGTCATTTATGGACGGCCCCAAAGCTCGGCAGACCCTCCTGGAAGGAAAGAGTCGTGAGACTCCAGTGAGGCGTTCCTGCTAAACAAGCGTCACAATGAAGGCCCTCCAATACTGTTGACTGGAACAGAGGACCCAATCCCAAATATTATCCGAGGGCAAAGCCCCGTTTTTACCACGGAATTACAAGTTAAACATTGAATTACTGGAGCGTACTTACACAACAGGTTGTTGACCAGATGACCTGGCGATAGTCAGCTGTATTATTACTCTATTCTGCATTGTTTGACGGGGCAGTGAGCATGCCGAGGCATGTCTTTTTCGGCGAGAGAGAGAGAGAGGTGGGGGTGGATGAACATCACGGGGTGTTTCCTTGAAACATATAACTTCGATTTAAAGCTTTCGTGACTGCAGGGATTCATCTTCTTGGTTCTTTCGGTAAAGTCACGTAGAATGGAAATAAAATAATAATAAAATAATAAAACATAATTATTCTCACGACGTTTCGGCCACAACGCAAGCAGCCGTCGTCCTCAGGTGAAGAACACATCTGTCGGAAAGACAGCGTCTGAATGAACACCACCAGGCTTGGCAGCGTATATTTAAGCTGTCGAGGCGCTCTTCCCCCTCCAACCCAGCTTAAATATACGCTGCCAAGCCTGGTGGTGTTCATTCAGACGCTGTCTTTCCGACAGACCTGTTCTTCACCTGAGGACGGCTGCTTGCGTTGTGGCCGAAACGTCGTGAGAATAATTTTATCATTTTTTATTTTTTTTATTTTATTATTTCCCTTCTACGTGACTTTACCGAAAGAACCAAGAAGACATATAACTTCGTGATGATGCTGCTGCTGCATTGGCAGTGGTGCACAAGCACACATAACAAAAAGCAGGTAAAACACATTGGAGGGTAAATTGGACATCACTGTGATGTGTCGGGTAACGATGAACCCAGGGACGTGAGTTTTCTTGTCGGCCACTGCTAACATTGTTGGCGAATGATGTCAGAACTGGCCCTGGGCCATCTGGCACGAACCAGATTGGTGAGGTTACGGCCAAACACTGACCGACGGCGTTGGTGAGGCCTTCATCTCTCAGTGGATTGACAATGGGCTGATAGTTATATCATACTAGCATAAGTACCCAGCGTTGCCCGGGTGAAAAATATATTTCTTAATAACCTTACATATATACACAGATGGGCTGCTACCCCTGCCCCCCCCCCCCCCAGCCACGATCTCCTGGGCCGCTGTGCAGTAATATGTACGGCCTATAGTGTGGTGGGGTGTCGAGGCCTAGTACCGTGCAGAGCCTCCGGCCTCGCCTAGATTGGCCACCCGGCTGAGGCTGGGTACCGGAGCCGTTACCCCCCCCCCCCCCGCGCTACAATAATACTGTGTAATCGCTATAATTTTATTATCTACCGACCCTATAATAGTAATTGCACACATTGTGGTGGGGGGGGAGTGAAGAGGACGTGAAACTTTGATGAATTTACCTCAGAGTCGCGTGGTGGGTGTCGAGGCCTAGTACCGTGCAGAGCCTCCGGCCTCGCCTAAATTGCCCACCCGGCTGAGGCTGGGTACGGGTGGCGTTCTCCCCCCCCCGCGCTACAATAATACTGTGTAATCGCTATAATTTTATTATCTACCGACCCTATAATAGTAATTGCACACATTGGGGTGGGAGGGGAGTGAAGAGGACGTGAAACTTTGATGAATTTACCTCAGAGTCGCGTGTTAATGCGTGCGCATATTTTTAATGGGAATTAAAAATGGCGTCCACCCCGCAGCGAATGCGTCGCTACCCGTTGCCAGGGGCAACCGCCGTCCAATGAAACTGCGTATGGTCCGGCGACACACAGACACACACACAGACAGACAGACAGATTTGCGATTTTATATATATAGATTATTTGGGTCTTTCGGTAAAGTCACGTGGATAGATTTCGATTTAAAGCTTTCGTGACTGCAGGGATTCATCTTCTTGGTTCTTTCAGTAAAGTCACGTAGAAGGGAAATAATTAAATAATAAAAATAAAACATTATAAAATAATTCTCACGACGTTTCGGCCACAACGCAAGCAGCCGTCCTCAGATGAAGAACAGGGCTGTCGGTAAGACAGCGTCTGAATGTCTTTCCGACAGACCTGTTCTTCACCTGAGGACGGCTGCTTGCGTTGTGGCCGAAACGTCGTGAGAATTATTTTATTATGTTTATTTTTTTATCAGATTGGTGACGTTACGGCCAAACAATGACCGACGGCGTTGGGAGGCCTTCATCTATCAGTGGATTGACAATGGGCTGATAGTTATATTATATTATTTGGGTCTTTCGGTAAAGTCACGTGGATGGGTTCAAAGAAAATAACAAAAAAATACAAAAAAACTACGACGTTTCGATCGCAACACAAGCAATCGTCATCAGTTAGTTGATGTTTGTTTTGAATGTCGAAATATCTACATTTAAAATTAGCACACGACAAAAGTGCTTCTCAACCAGTGTGGCAGTATTTTCGGAATTACATGAAAGGAAGGAATGTTGTGGTAATTAGTGGGACCGATTTTCTTTGGTTCGGTGTGCCAGGAAGATCGAGACACCCCGAATACACGCTGTGGGATGAAGAGGACTGGGAAGCAGTGCATTACAATACACTTCTTAGGGTAACGTATTTGAATGATAGGGCAGTTAAAAAAATGTATAATTTGTACTGTAACACTATACGTATAAAGATCATCTATATATAGTATATATGAATTATGTTGTTTAAATGACGTACACATTCCCGTCGCTGCAATGAATATCTAAGATGTGAAATTGACCTCGAGCCACTCAAGACTCTGTCGGTGTGTGTGTCGGTATGGTAAGTACCTAAATGCCACAAGAACCCACCGAAAACAAAGCTTGAATGTTCGAGCTCTCGGTGTGGAAGTTCAAGTTGAGTCCGTTGTGTTAGTCCCAGCTGATGTATGCTACGATTGTATCTGCTGACTTATTTATGATAACGATTTCTTCGGATACCGCATTGCTTGTAAATAACGTGAACACCCGTGATAGAAAACTAGTGTAGTCTAGAACAACTATGTGTTTCAAACAACACACAGAAATGTGCCCAAACAAAAAACCGCTCAGCCTCGTGCATTATAATTTTTTTATCAACAGTTCCTGTAGAGTTTCGATTTAAAGCTTTCGTGACTGCAGGGATTCAACTTCTTGATTCTTTCGGTAAAGTTTTATTTTTATTATTTTATTACTTCCCTTCTACGTGACTTTACCGAAAGAACCAAGAAGATGAGTTCCTGTAGAGCTATACTATATGCTCGTCTTGTCTGAGGTCACCATAAAATAAATATGACCACATGTGACTGATGAACTGACATGCAACAGTGAGACAACGGGTTCCATATAAAACCCAGCTACCATTCTCTCTCGTCAGCCAACACTTCCAAATTCTCGTTAAGCTGCTACAATGTTTAGTTCAGCTAGAGTTGAAAGTAAAAGCTCACAGGATAGCAGCAGATCAATGGTGGTGCTGAACAATTTGGTGGCCATGAGCAGACAACGTTTTTGGGAATCCCTCTTTCGATTTCTAACCTCCTTGTAAGATGACAGAAGAGATGCAGACAAGAGATGGAGGTGTAGCGACATTAGACAAATGCAGATAAAATGTAGGCTACAGTGAGATGGGATACCGTATCGGAGATACAAAATTCTGCAGACAGAAATGTAGTCAAATGAGAGAGATGTAGACGCAGTACTGTCGTAGTTATTAGTTTTGGATTCCATGAGAGTTTATACCGGTGGGAGTAAACCAGAGCACCGGGAGAAGCTCCGTGTACACGAGCGGGGGCAACACAATCCCCGTACTGATTAAAAGAAATAGCGATTAGTCCACTTGCTGTACTGCCATCTTCTGGCGCGTCCACGGTTTGGCATCTTAGGGACATTTAACATTTAACATTTCTGTGCTCCACCACCAACCCTCGCCTTCGTTACCCGGAAACAAGATATATTTAGAAAACAATCAGACATACAAACAAGGTAAGGATTGGATAGATAGCAGTAATTCGAGTTTTCTGTTTATTAGGATTTAAATTCTAGATATTTGGTTCACTCATTCTTCACGAGCCTAGGACCCCTTGGGCTATTTGGGGTGCTGGGATTTTTCTTAGTTTGCTTGTGCCAATTCCACTGCAGCTGATACCAATGCCCATCAGCAGCTGATATCATTGCCATCAGCAGCAGCTGATATCATTGCCGACCAGCAGCTGATATCATTGCCCATTATCAGCAGCTGATATCATTGCCCATCAGCAGCTGATATCATTGCCCATCAGCAGCTGATATTATTGCCCATCAGCAGCTGATATCAATGCCCATCATCAGCTGATATCATTGCCCATCAGCAGCTGATATCATTGCCCATCATCAACTGATATCATTGCCCATCAGCAGCTGATATCAATGCCCATCATCAGCTGATATTATTGCCCATCAGCAGCTGATATAATTGCCCATCATCAGCTGATATCATTGCCTATCAGCAGCTGATATTATTGCCCATCATCAGCTGATATCATTGCCCATCAGCAGCTGATATAATTGCCCATCATCAGCTGATATCATTGCCCATCAGCAGCAGCTGATATCATTGCCCATCAGCAGCAGCTGATATCAATGCCCACCATCAGCTGATACCATTGCCCACCATCAGCTGATACCATTGCCCATCAGCAGCAGCTGATATCATTGCCCATCATCAGCTGATACCATTGCCCATCATCAGCTGATATCAATGCCCATCATCAGCTGATATCAATGCCCACCATCAGCTGATACCATTGCCCATCATCAGCTGATATCAATGCCCATCATCAGCTGATATCATTGCCCACCATCAGCTGATATCATTGCCCATCATCAGCTGATATCAATGCCCACCATCAGCTGATACCATTGCCCCGTCAGCCGCTGAGACGATTTAGAAACAGCAACTCTTGTCAGCTTGCCGACAAAGCGGCGGCACGTCACGTGGTGCGGGTCACGAGATCCCCTTGCAGTGCTGACGCGGGGCTGGGTGGACGCTTATTGAATAAACTAAAACGTAAAATAAACACGCAACTTTTAACGCTCCTTCGCGGGGACCGCGGATCAGCATGGTGAGTTCGGTGTTGGTGTTGCACAGCGGATTACGTGTTTTTTGGGGAGGTTTTTTTTAAAATTGCATTTCTTCCCGTCGATCACCGCCGATCCGAGCGAGACCGCTTCTCGCCGCCTCGCCCAGCGGGCCTGAGCGCGAGCTTGTCGGCTTGGGCGACTAGGCGATGCCGAGGCTTCGGCCTAGTCCTGCCGGGGATCCGCTTTGACTTTCGAGGTCGTGGGTGTAGTGCATTTGTGTGTGTGCTGGGACGGGTTTTTTAATGGTAAAGTGTCTTAAAGAGTTACACCACCTCCCCGCTTAATTCGCTCATCGGGGCATTAATGTTTATACGGAAATGTAATTGATTTACACTCAGTTTATCGCCTGAGTAATTGCTCGGCGTCGCAATGCAATTTCGTCCTAGTTAAAGAGACAACAAACGAGGGCTCATGTTGTAAGTACGTGCTGCCTAGGCTGTCGTCCCAGGGTCTCGCATCGCCGTTTTAAAAGAATCGGTCATGAGAAAGGGCAAATTGTGTAAAGTTACGACCAAAGCTCGTCATTATGGAACGCCGGTGCAATCACGCCTAAAATACCTTTTGATAACGCGTACATTAATGAGGTCCCACTAGCTTTGCGATTGTCGAGTTCCTTTGTTAATAAAGCTTAAACAATGTATATTCGACAACCCGGAACACATGCCTCGATATTCTTTTAAGTATTGTATCTACAAGGTAATTGTGTGTGTGTGTGTGTTTTAGGGATGCATTTTAAAAGTGAAAACCAAGTACAGTGATATGATTGTTTATTTTATCATCAGGGATGTGTTTGTAATGTGATGGCTTTTTAAAATGTCCGATATCGTATGGATGTTTGCATAAGTGTGCCCTATTCTATTCCAGGGTCTTGCTAAAGCATTTTAATAGGATGCAATCTGGTTTATTGAAGGACTGAAACACACACACACATCACCTACTTTTTTCACATTACATATGTAAAAGCAACCATTACCGACTGGTTTCTGGTAATTGCACAGTAATTTAATAAACACTGACAGTGTTAATCGCCTTGTTTGGAAAAAAAAGTGTAATGTGAGAGATGTTAAACGTTATAATCTCAACTTGCCAGACTAAGTGCGCACATTAAAAGTCTTTATTACATACGTTGCAGGCATATTATTGTAATACACTTGCGATGTATATAGCAACGTCTGCATTTAAATAAGCAATTGTAAAATAAGTGCTACATTTGACAATGTATTCACTTGGAATGAATTTACAAGTCCAGTAAAGCATCTAAAATGGATTTTTTAAAATCCTGAAAAGCATCCAAATATGAGCATTTGTAATGAAGAACATCTGCCATGTGTGGAAGTCAACATGGAAATGTGTTTTATCTGCGGTAGCTGCAACAATACCTATCAACTACTTTTGAATAAATCACTTGGTTTATTGAAACAAAATGACCCCAACATTACAAGTCTACGCACTCAAATTAGTATTACATATTTTATTTTTTAGAAAGACACGAAAGTGCACACAGTCCTCAAAGCTTAATATCGGCCAATATATGCCACCTATTTTAAGTGCTTAACAGAGGTCACCTGTTTTTTAGTGTTAGAAGTGTTACATTTTAATACGTGTTTGCTGTTATAAAACATTGAAAATGTGTAGTGCCTACAGAAGGACAGTCACACACAACACGATAACAGAGTGCCCTTTGTTGGTAGTTACTGCTGACTATGACATGTCACATGTTTTACGTGTGATATGTGCATAAGAGCCTCTCTTCTTGTAATTGCCGTTATGAAACAAGCACTATCAGTCGCCATGGCACAAATCTAAGCTGAAAATGTCACGCTGCTGGGTCTCGTACAGTCACAGTAGCTACTCATCCCGCGGAGAAGGCAATCTGGCTGCCGATGGACACGCTTAAGGCTACGGCTGTAAGTTGTGCAGGCTCGTGGTTTGCGCACCATCATTATCACAGCAAAACCTTAACCCCAGCTGAAAAGTGTGTGCCTTAACATGAAAATGCAACCTTTTACTTTAGTAAGGTGGAGCTTCTCTGGACGGTGGAAACTTGTTGGCTGGAATGTTTTCTATTGTAACTATTCGTTGGTGGTGTTTACACTAACTTGGCAATGTCATGAGTTGAGTAATTTTGCACGTGATGTGTTACATTTGCATGTGCCAGATTTGTGTAGCCTTATGACAGGATTATCTAACATATTTGCTGCGGTGATACAGCAGTAACAATTAACTATTTAATGGTACTTTGAATGTAAAATGTGTACGTATTTGAATCGACACAATTCGTCAAGAAGACTGCCTTCAAGACAATGATGTAATAGGTGACGTGCTATGAATATAAGGGTCATTGCCGAAATTGGCACTTGTATAACTGGTCGTATTTTTTAAGTGGTGTTATTGATGAATGTAAGTTTTTGTTATTTGTGCTTGTGCACTAATGCCAATGCACTATCACCAAACGATTTGTAAACATTTTTTATGATCTGCTACTGATTTACAAGGCGGTGATGACTTTCTTAAATTTGGCTATCACAAGCTTGATGTGTATAGCCCTTTTGTCAGTCTTTTGCCAAATGAGGGCCTCCCTATGCCATGAGGTTTTGTGGAGGTTAGTTGATTATACTTCATCACGCAAGTCAGTGCAGGTTTGTGAAGGCATGGAGCATAGGTGTGGTGTCATAGAAGCACAGTACAACAATAGATTTTCTGGCCCTCTGCTGCCAACAGCATCGCCCCATAGTCTATAACAGCCTGTTTACACATGGTGGTTGACCCTCCATGCACGAGCCAGGCCCAAACTTATTTTCTGAGATTTGATCGGGCACATTTGGGGAGATTTGGTCATAAGTTTTAAAATATATGAGACGTGAAAATGCTAAAAATGTTCTACATTACTTTGTTATCAATCAAAAATTATGTGCCGAAAGACCCAAAGAATATGAATAATAATTATGTACATAATAAATAATTATTTTCAGCTGGTGTGCCGTGATTTGTTTATTATATAGCAGTGGCTACTTAACTATTCAAATAGTGTTATAAACAATGTATATAGTGGGTGCATTGAAATAATGGGGGCTGTTATGGAGTCGGGTTTCCACACAGGCCATAGTACATTGTGAATGTGTTTATATTGAAGATAATTGCATTGTGCTGTGCTGCATGCCTATCTTACGTATTTAATCTCGAAAATCCTTCTGCTTGCGGCTGTGACAGAGTTTCCTCACGGGACTTCTGGGCCCTTCTTGCGAGATCGA
Organism: Lampetra planeri; assembly: GCF_965212315.1. Taxonomy (NCBI): domain Eukaryota; kingdom Metazoa; phylum Chordata; class Hyperoartia; order Petromyzontiformes; family Petromyzontidae; genus Lampetra; species Lampetra planeri. The sequence goes on from NC_136115.1 coordinate 4,981,619, forward strand.
CATTGTGTTGGATGGAGCGGAGACCAGAAAGACTGCTGAGATTAAGACCGAGGATGGAAAGGTGGAGAAACACTTTTTGTACTTTGATGGCGAGTCCGTCTCCGGAAAGGTAAGTTCTGTTGCTTTCCTTAAGTGTATCGCAGTGGAATACATGTATCAAGTAAATTACGCATTTACATTGTTTAAGTAAATTAAGCATTCATGTTTTTTCGAGCCATATAATTTTTTAACAGTACATAGTATAGAGTTATTGCTTCCTATTAATAACATTTTTGTTTTAACTTGTGGTTTGTTTGCAGGTGAACATCACCATGAAGCAGTCAGGGAAGAGGCTGGAGCACAATGGCATAAGGATAGAGTTTATTGGACAGATTGGTATGTCTTACATAATTTTAATTGCACCAAACTATACGAAATGTGCAGTCTTAAATCAAACCGATGGGCACTGTAGCTATATAACTTAGTCAATACTGTACGTACAAGCGGACATTCTCATGTTCCTCTTTAAACATTTTTTTAAATCATTGACAGCCCCGTGTCAAGCACGGTTGTGATGAACGCCTCTCGATGGCGTGTTAGTCACGGGGGTTGTTTGACCAGACTTAATTCTGGTAAGTGCGAGTTTGGCGAAGGTGGGGGGGTCCAGGGACCAGTTCAGATCTCACTCGCCAGTTATGTCAGCAATGGCTGCGATTTTAACTTGGGTTCACCGTGTTCACAGCGCAGTGTGCTAATCACTGCACCTCTGTTCCCCAAAAATAATGACGTGCAGTGTGCTCGTTTCCGGCCGATTTGCTCTCTCTTTACCCTTAACCAATTCTGTTGTATCCGCCCCTCTTCACATGCCTGACTGTCTCATACGTCACTGTAACTATTGTCTCCACCAGCTATTGTTTAGCTCTTACTGATGTCTCAGTACAGAATCTTGTCTTACCATATCTCTTTCCTCTAATATCATCATACCTTCACTCAACTGTTGTTTGTTTTTTATCGTGGATTTTTCCCGTTCTCAAATACTTTTTTGTCTCATTAAAAACACGGTATTGGTCAGCTTCAGCTGCACACCCAATTAACGATTCGGTATACAGCCAGCCATAGCTTCGCAGCCTGTAACACCGGTTATGCATGGCGGTTGCTCCATCCAAGAACTATCCAGGCTCCCCCTTGCTTGGCTGTAAAGGGACTGATTTAATGGGGTGCATTTCGATTGATTTAGTCATGGTGTAAATGCAGTAGAGGGCAATGCAACGCAATCCGTCGTAACGTACTCCTATGCTTCCCCATCTCTTCTCCCGCGCCTTCACCAACCCTCGCTGACCGGCATGGTTATGTATAGTCACATAACCCCCATGAGCTGCACAGCATGGGGGGAGGAGCGCCTTCATTTGTAACAGTGGATTGACAAATAGCCGAACATGTACATGCAGCCATCGAGCAAGCAAACGATGATATTCACACTTGCTGCACGGCTCTGGCGCTCGTGTTGTTTCAGAGCTATTCTATGACAAGAGCAACACCCACGAGTTTGTGAGTTTGGTGAAGGAGCTGGCTTTGCCCGGGGAGCTCACGCAGAGCCGCAGCTACGACTTTGACTTCATGCAGGTGGAGAAGCCCTACGAGTCGTACACCGGCACCAACGTGCGCCTCCGGTGAGTTAACTCACCCACGAGCTTTTTTTATGAGCACCCCCCCCCCGCCCAGGCTTTCATTAACAATGGCCATCGCTGTACTACATTCAGCTTGGCCGTTGATTGTTTTTCTTAAAATGAGGTGCAAACCAATAGAGGTATAGCATTGACTGCAGTCAAGTCAAGAAGAAAGTTCGAAACGATCTACACTACTGTGACTATATATGGGATCAAACTTTTTTGGCATATCTGGAGTATCACCACAGCTGTTTTAAAATTCCCAAATTCTGTTTGTGATCAGCACAGTCCAATATCTGTTACGTATGAAGATAAAATAGTCATTACGTGCTTGCTATGAATGTGTCGAGTGACACCCCTAACACCCTTGCGATATTCAATCTCAAAGGACGATTTAGGTAATATATTTTTACGAAAAAAATGTACATTTATTGCTGGTCTTGTCGTTCTCCGTGTTAAGAAGCCAACACATGGTAAACAAAGAAGTACGTGCTCTCGGGGTACGTTAGCGTGTGCAGATTAGTCTGGGCTTGAGAATGTGCCTCATTTGCATACTGTAGTATATATGCAGTTCTTTTCATTATAAGAATTCCACTTTTGAAGAAGTGATATCCCAGAAAAAGATCATACAAATGTACAAAAACATCTAAATTAGATAATTCTCTTACAGGTGTGGTATATGGACGTTTGAGTGTTATTCCCTCATACCTGGGTTTTCTCCGATTATTCTATCTTCCTTTCGTATGCAAACCACTCGTTGAAATGAAATTGACCAAAGCAACCCAATCCAAGACCCCCTTCTGAAAAAGTGTTTTGTTACTCGGTGATGCTTTTATGGGTAAACAAAGAATATGATTATTACAATTACCATAGTCTCATTATGTTGTGCATTCCCATTTAGTGCAAGTCTATCTTGATCTAAATGACTGCTCAAATACATGTTTTTAAATTGCATTTGCACACGCACGTGTCTATTTCTAATGTCTGGCTGTGCGAGTAGGTATTACTTGAAAGTGACAATCGCCCGCCGTTTGACGGACATTGTGAAGGAGTACGAGCTTGTGGTTCACCAGCTCTCCACATACCCGGACGTCAACAGCTCCATCAAGATGGAGGTGGGCATCGAGGATTGCCTGCACATCGAGTTTGAGTACAACAAGTCCAAGTGAGTCCAGGTTTCGGTTAATACCCTGCATTGAAATCGTATGAAACAGGAGGTGGCCAGTTAAACTAAAAGCAATTTTTTTAATTTTATTTTAGCAGGTAAGGCCAACCGAGCTATGTAACTATTTTTCAGAAGCGACCTGGCCACAAATGATAGCTCAACGGAAGTGGCTTATCACTTGGAAAATTATAGGAGCAGCGAAATAGTCTAAATGCGTGTTTCTAAATGTGGAGGTAAAATAGGAGGACCCAGAGAAAAAAACCACGTGACAATGGAAAGAGCCTGCAATCTCCAAATATACAAGCATTAGGGTGGGGATCAAACCCACGACCTGTATACCAGGCGAGGTCGTTAACATCTCGCCACCGTGGCACCCCAGGTGACTTGTCAGAGCACGAAGTGGCTTCCAAGGGAATGAAGTATTCCTCGCACTGAAAACAGTACACTTGATTGAGATAATCTGCTCTTTTTGAACCTTTGAAAACCCTCTAGAAAATGTAATACTTTGAGGTAAGACTGAACTTATTGAAACCATTGGCTTCACTCAGACCCACACTGTCTGCTGCCACAATAACATCAACACAGCCCCACTCATCACAAATATATTTAAGCCATGTGTTGTACACCTTGGCATTTCCTAAATCAACGCACGTTCACCAAAACATGAAGATCTTTCTTCCTTTTCAGTGACAGGAAAACACATTGTTTTGAATCGACTTGGTTTTCAAAAAAAATGTTTTAGTTCTCCGGTGTTGAAATTATACATTTTTACTGATAATATAAATGTTGGGTGATTTCACCAGAATCACCATTGAAACAACTGCCAATTTCAGCTTGGAATTTAGGAAAGATTTGTGGCCAAGTCCAGTGGCAGCACCATTGCAGTGTATTGTTGGTGCCCAGGTTATGTTTTAATGGCGATTCTAGTAAATACCAGCCACACCACCGGGGACTTCCACTGGGAATATTTCACCACCCGCACCGCCACTGGGACCTCCGAGACTACCACTTGGTCTACTGGTACCACCAGAACACCTGGGACTACCATTAAGACTACATGAACAAATGGGACTACCAACGGGACCACCAGAACTGGCACCATGACCCACGGGGCAGCACCACTTTGATCGCTGGGACCACAGGGACTAATACTCGGGTTCACTGGAATACTGGAATATCCATGACTAATACTACTTGGACTATAGGAACTACCATATCAGTAGATGCTGACTCGTGTATGTAAGGAGTTGCCCCGATGAAAATTGCAATTTATGCTGGAATAATGCAGAATGGAATGCTATGAATCAAACGTGATTCCTGCAAGAATATGCCAGCTCTAGTCATCAATAACATTAACATTTTCCTTTCAGTGAGCTGATTGCTGATGTGGAAATTATGATATTTGATAGGTAATGACCATGTGTAAAGTGTTATATGCATGCAAGTGTGATGGTTTATGGTTTTGGCATTGCTGTGCAGGTATCACCTGAAGGATGTGATTGTGGGTAAAATCTACTTCCTGCTTGTGAGGATCAAGATCCAGCACATGGAACTGCAGCTCATCAAGAAGGAGATCACGGGTGGCGGTGAGTGGGACAGTTGTGGCTGAGAGCCTAGGACACAACACTCATTCATCACAATATCGAATGTTTCATTAATTTAGTTAACTGCATCCACATATGCTATCAAATGCAGTTAATACAAATTACTCATTAACTTGATATCGCATGATCCCATTCATGTTATGGGATGTTATTCACATGAATGATGCTATATATAAATGAAACGTCATACTTGGCTTGTTGGGGTGGTGGCAGGTTTAACGCCATTGATATTTACGCGATCTAACCCCAACAAACCTTTATTGTGAATAAAATGGAAGTATTATTATATACAGTTTCATTACAATTCCAGTGACACTTCACTACTCGGGTGAAACACAGTTGTCAGTTGTAGTGTCCATGTGACTATTGGACATGCATTGGTGACTAAAGATCTGATACCAATGGGTTTATTTGTTGTCCCTGCAGGTCCAAGCACGACCACAGAAAGCGAGACCATAGCCAAGTATGAGATTATGGACGGTGCCCCCGTTAAGGGTGAGTGGTTTGTGTCTGTCTGAACTCGTCAATAAAATAAAGAAGCCATACAATACACCTCATGGCTTCCAAATATTTCAATAAAACAGGTTATACTCTTTGGTTCTTTTGGTAAAGCCACGTAGATAGAAAAGTAAATAATAAATATCTTTTCCTTTTTTACCTACGTGACTTTACCGAAAGAACCAAAGAGTATGAATTCCTGCAGTCACGAAAGCTGCAAATCAAAACGGGTTATATTATATCTTGGCATTTTATGGGCTATAATGACAATTTCAAAATAAAACCTTATTCAAAACTCTACAGGGATGAGCACTCAAGCATAATACATTATAACCACTGTGCTGCGCATGTACATGTGTACACGCAGAGCCCTTTTGTCAATCCAAAGCTGGGATGAAGGGATTTGCCACACTTCGAGTTGTGATTGGTTATTCGACAATGTTTCATCACGCTGGTGAATGTGGGTTGGTGAAGGAGGGAAGCTTAGATGTGGTAGCATAGTACAGTAGAGCATAGAGTTTGCTGCACTGCCCTCTGATGTTCATGTCGTAGCATAACCCCACAGTCTTTGCTGTGTAAAATGCTTTTATAAAAAAACATTGGGCTACTGAATGCCTGCGTGGTTGTAACCACCCGAACTGCCGTGGCTCGCACAGGAGAGTCCATCCCCATCCGACTCTTCCTCGCCGGCTACGATCTCTCCCCCACCATGAGAGACGTCAACAAGAAGTTCTCTGTGCGTTACTTCATCAACCTGGTGCTCATCGATGAGGAAGACCGGCGATACTTCAAGCAGCAGGTGCGTGGCAGGTGTAGGACGTGGGCAAACGCGAACGCCTGGCGAGAGCGAACCGACTGTGTGCCTGCTTTTTTTCCCGTCACCAAATTTCACCCACGTGTAGTGTATTGTTTAAATTTCACCCACACGTGTAGTGTGTTTATTAGCCATGTTGCTTGTCAACTGAGAGTTTGCAAATCAGGATAGGATTTCGTAGGCCTACAAAAGATTGACATCGCCCGGGGGGGATCATAAGGGTTAGAGGTTTATGAGCATGGTTATAATTTTGAAATGTTTTAAATCCCTCCACCTGTGTGTGAATAAAGTATATTGTAAGTGTGGCATGAGGATATAAGGGGTCACAAGCTAATCTTAAATAACTTTTGAACCTTTTTTAACAGCTGAAACTGGGTAAGGCAGCAGGAGTGTCCCAACATTCCTGCTGAAGTGTTGAAAGAAAGTGGCTAACAGATGCTGGAGTAGCTGTATAATCAAAGCTGTATGGGATAGAGGGAGCATTTCCCACATGATTGGAAAAAGTCCATAGTAATACCATTACATAAGATGACAAATAAGGAGTGTAGTAACTAGAGAGACACATTTACTGAGAATTCTAAGGAAAGGGTTTACTAGGGTTTTGCTAAATAGAATACACGGGCAGATAAAAGTACACTTAAGGGATCATGTAATTGGGAAGATAAGTGTTGCTTTTCCTCGCTCTGCGCACCAATTGTATGTTTGTTTAATTTCTTTCACACCGTATGTAGCCAACCGTGCTCATCGGAGGTGCAGGGGAAGGACAACAAACTCAACACAACACGCAGTTCTAAAGAAATTCATTTTCAATCTAGATTTAAAAATGCATAGCTCCAGTGGCTTCATCTTATCGGAAGGTAGAGGATTCCAGATGGCCGTAGAAGTGCATCTTAAAGCACGCGATGCAGTGACCGTCTTCATTTTTATTTTGATGGATATATGTACGTTTTGCTCAGAGTATATTGGGCTGTTCACAGGAGGTGGTGTTATGGAGGAAGGCTCCAGAGAAGATGAAGAGAAGACCGTACGCATACCATTACGAATCGACAACTCAGGATGCCCATCAAGCTGAGATATGATGTTTCACTGGCCAGCCCTTTCATATGTCCTGATTAACCCATCGCTACCTCCCAACTTCCCCTTGTGTCCACGTGCAGGCTGTGTGATTTGGAGGTTTTACCAAATTCTCTGGGTTTTTTTGCATGATTTGGACATAAACACCGAACTTTCACATTCTGGCACATCCATGTCTCAGTTTCCTCACTATTTGAGACCTGGGAAACATGGTGGTGAAAGTTCATCTCGGTTTCAAAGTAAAACTGTGAGCAAAGTCATTTCATTTGGATGTGTTTCTTATGTGTTTGGCAGTACATATTCATACATAAAGTCATGTTTTTGTTTTCTCAAGTAATGCTTAATTTTTCACAAACGTGTTGTACTTTGTTTTGCACATTTTACTGAATTATCTTGATCGTTTTTGCAATTTTCGTTTTTCCCATAATCGGTTATAATCTAAAAGGTTATTTGTAATTTGTCCAATTCTGATTGTAATGGTTATTATCCTTATTAGTTTTTAACAATATCACAATAAGGAACTTTGCTTATGATCATGGGCTGTGCGAGGCACTGCGTCATTTCGTTTGGAGGCTATGCATTAGCCACATTTAAGATGCAGATTTATTCGGTTTAAAATTAGAAACAACATAACATAGCACTTTATGCCCACAAGCAGTTTTAAAGTATCATGCAACGGCAAGCACATCCTACATTACCGTCTTTCAATGAGAGAAAAAATAAATAATGAAGATCATTTTGGTTTACATTTTCTGTCTGTACTTGACAGTTACCACCGGAAGTGCAACATTTTATTTGTAAAAAAAAGTGCAGCAGTAATGTCAGCTTAAAGAAGATGTCGCATATTCACCGATATCCAAGGATCATCTGCTGTGCATATCATCAGCGCTGCTGTGTGATTACCCTGCCCGTGTAAGTCTTGCACACGTGTACTTATTTCGAACCGCATGCCCTCTTGTCATCAGATTCACTTTGTTACTGTCTTCAATCACGTCCATGGTTATATATGTACCCTTGTCTGCATGTTCTTCAATCAAATCGCAGTACTGTATACCACTGAACCATCAAGCAGTCGGCAAAGGTTATAAAAAAAAGTTGTATATATCCATCATAAACTTGTATAAAACTCTATCTTTAACATACCACAAATACATATTAACAAGAACAGCGCCTGAATATCTGCGAGTTCAGTGACTTTATTGACATGCAGTTATCGCATATTATGCATTTGTTTAAACCTTTCGATCATGCTCCAAACTTACTATAAACTTGATATGATGCGGTGTGTATGCATTCTCTCTGCCTACATATGCTAACATTACAGCTAAAGTCAATTGCTAGTAGGCATCGGGCAAAGTCCAAATCTCATGTATTTCACTCGATTGTAAAACACTTGACTTGAAAAGGAAAAAATTTCATTGTGACACTTGGTATATTGGGGTATTAATGGCATGAAGGTCCTTTAAAAAAATATACATTTACATAAATGTTTATTCATGAGGAAGCCATTCTTAAAGGGTGATAGTGGCTCTTGACAAAAGGTAATTCTAAAAAAAAATTGTGCTGTATTAACAAAGGTTGTGCTGCCAATTCCAAATGTTTTTGCCTTCATTTTCTGAGCTGTTATCAAAGCATGCTTGTTAAACGCTTAATATGCAGTATAAAAAGCAAAGTTTTTTTGTACATTGTGTGCCAGTGTAGTGGTTTTCTTGCTTAAATGACACGCAGTCCACTACTCCACGCAGTAATCGGAGTACGAGCAGTGTGGCTGGCTTTACTGTTATTTAGCAACTGCAGATTAAGAGCTATGACGTATGCCAAACGACAACACGTGAATGGGAATGATTATATAAATATTGGCAATGTCAACTGCTATATATAGGTATTTGAGGCATATTTTTGTGTTATTTCAAATTAAACGACACCTTTCCCTTTGTTTCTGCATTTTATGCAAATAAAATTGCTAATTGAGCATTTTACACGGGTTTTTGTATTGGAGACCAAATGGCTTTTTGTGGTTAAGACGCTACCTGCTATGAGTGCACTAAGAAGCCATGTTTATGAAGTGGTTTTTTGTTCACCTGTTGAAGACTGCACACAATGCACCTGGCGAACCGAGTTCCGATCGCTTGTTTAATACCCCAAATGTCTTGTTTGCGATTTAACCCGGACTGACCAGCTTCGTGGAGCGTGGTCAAACAAACCACCATGACTGCCCATGGCATGGGGTGGGGGGGATTCAACTGCAGCGGTTTGGATTCAGGGGTTTAAAGGTTGTTTGACGCCACGTGGCCGCGGTATTTTTGAAATAACGAGCGCATCAAAAGTGCACCGTGCAGGCATTGCTCTGCTCGGGCGTGCAACTGGAGTCGCTGCTGCCGCCGCCACCCTTTTACCTTGGTGCATGGGTTTTAGTGGCGTTCACGACGTGCGAGTGGTGGGGCTTGGGGGGTGGAGACAACATAGCCGTCAACCCATATGGTTCACCCGAATTCTTGTCCAGGAAAATTGAGTTCAGGTTCATACGGTGTCCAGCCGTTTCAATACCGCCAATTATGGCTATTTGTTTCTCCCTTGGGATGGGACTTTGTAGGATGAACATTGAGATTTGTAAGGGCACGGGGTGACCAATAAGGTCTTAGTTGGTCTTATAAGGTAGGCACTGATAAGGGGTTGACAGGTATGAGACAAGAGGGTGGTTGGGGTGGGGCGATTTCACGAATACCAAAGTCACTCTTAGAGAAATTGATAATATAGCGATGAGGCAAGGGGTATCCAGACGAGGTAAAAAATTAACCCGTAAAAACAAAAGTTTTTCACTATAAATCCTTTATATGCGTGGCGGCCAGAGTCCTCTCGTCCTCTGGCTTGAGATGGCTGCCACCTATGGGTCAGATGATTGCCTGCCACCATTAAGCAATTGGTAATTAAATATAAAAAAAAAATTCCTAAAAAGTTAAATTTTGGAACAAATTTTTCACAAAAATAAATTGTCACGCACAACGAGTCTGTGTGCAAAATGTCAGCTCGATTGGATCACGGGAAGTGGGTTAAAAAACGACCGAAAGATTTGCACGGTCGTAAGCACGCAAGCAAGCAAGCACACTTAATATAAAGGATTTAAAAAGGCAGCTGATAGGAGCAACATTATGATAGTATCAGATGAAACGATAGGTAAATGAACTGGAGGGATGGTCGGCGAAAGATTTGTTTGAGATAGAAGACGTGAACATACTTGAAGACTGAACCAGTCACTGTCATGAGGCCATTTGACCGAATATATCGGTCAAATTGCCTTTTTTCAACCCCAAGATGCAATACGATTGCGAGAAGATGCTCACACAGCTATAGAGAAGTGCAATCATGGAACCACTGACTTGCCTGCTGACATCTGTAACTAACTTAAGATGATCATGTTGCAAGATTAATATACTATTGGCATGACTGTATATTACCTGCTCTGACCTTTCGATCAGAAAAGTGGATATTAATGAAGCAAATTGAAGCAGAGTGCACAGAAGCATAGAGGTACATGCTTGGAATGACATACATAGAAACACACGGATTCGAAAACAAGCAGATTAAAGGCAATTGACGAAGCCAAGTGGGCTTGGACAAGACGAGTTGCTAGCAGGGATGATGACGAGTGGTGAATGATGGAATTGCATTCCAGGGAGGGAACATAATGAGGAGACGGAGCAATTAGATCAGCTCTTGTGCACGTGCCGGGTAGATTGTTGCATCACAGGTTCGTGAGGTGGGGAGGCTTTCATCCAGCAGTAAATCGATCGTGGCTGATGATTAATTTACTTTGAGCATACAGGATTTAAAATGATTGATAGCGAACCACTTGTGCACGTTTTGCAAATCAACATTTTGCAAATCAACATGTGAGCTTGCTTTTTGTCTACCGAATATCCTTGCAGTTATGGCACTCACCACCAAATCTAGATTTAACTCACCACCAAATCAATTCGCACTGGCCTGTGCTTCCATTTCTGTCCAGATCTATCCAGTTTAAAAGTTGAACTTAAACACCGTGTGACACTAGCGCTTGTCATTATGGCAAAAATAAGGGTCATACCAAATATGGGTGTCGTACGTCATCTCCCACCTCCTGAATGAGTTGTACTGGAATGACACGGATTGTTTTCAGTACGCACCTTAACATTTGAAGTAGTCCGTAAAGTATATATTCTGGGGTGGAATGGTGGTCCAGCAGTTTAGTGGCGTGCGATGAATCTGGCGACCCGAGTTCAATTGCTGGCCATGGTAAAAGCCAAGTCGCAATTGATACTAGACCCGATCCTGGGACACCCATCTCTTTCACCAACAAGTACCGACCAGCATAATGAAGTATGGTTAGACAAACCCCATGGGACTGATGAGGCTAAGTATTTATCCATCAGTGGATTGACTTAAGGGCTTTGCATTATTTATGACATTTATAATACTACTTACATTGATGTGCCAAAGTATGTACACAAGCAACAGATAAGCAGGTGATGGAAGAGTTGATGCATATTTCCACGGGCTCCGCCAAGATGTAACACTGCCAGGCTTGACGACTCCTTAGTCAAGACTCTACGTGAATTGCACCCACTATCTAAAAATATACTCCAGATTTAATAGTTCGCGTAGACTACCAATTAAAATGCATTCAACCAATGTTCATTTTACTTTATGGAAAAATTACAAATGTATAAATTTCTTACTATTGCAGAAAATTGTTGTCTTGGTTTGCATGACGTGATTTTTCAAACATTTCACCTTTTAAGTTATAGAACACAAACTTGTCAGACATGAATCCACCATATTTTATTACCAGTACTCAATAACATTCACCAATTAACAAAATCTGATAAACAAAAGCATTCAGATCATAGGAATCGACATTATTTAACGAAGTTTAATATCCGATTAAACTTCACTTTGCATATTCAAACCAATGCAATTTTCCCAAAGATCTCATCTGATTTGTGAAGGTCTGGGACTATTATGCACCACATCACACTATATACAATGCCAACGTTGCAAGAAAAATAAAAACACTATTTAAGGGGATTGTCTTCATATCCCAAAGAACCCAAACTATTGAAGTATAAATCAGTACCTGTTAACTAAATATGTATATATTTTTTTCATGTGTGCATACGCTGTAGCATTATTGATGTCCTTTCCTCGTACACCTGGATGATTGGATTGATGCTTGAATTGTTTCCATTGGCTGTTGTGTGCAAAGGTTGCACAGCACTCACAGGCTCCGATCACTGAAAGAGAAACGTGTGGTATTTTAATTTCTAAAACTGATACCACATTGCAAGAATAATGTACTGCAAAAGTAAAAAAAAAACAAGTCCTGTTTATGACTTTAAAATAACATGACGCTCTAGTCTGGTGCGCATGCACACACACAATACAATGACATACTATGGTTAGATGTTGAAGTCCCGACTCCGTTTGAGCGATGGCATGGCTTCACTCACGTTCTGATCCAGACGCTGATATTTGGTCCGCTGCCCAGTGGAGGGTTTTCTCCCAATGCAATTTGACATGATCTGTAAAACAAAAACATGTAATATCACAAACTTCATCATGACCCAGAGGCTCTTGTATTTGTTTGGGCCTACATGTTTATCCTATATGTCAACATATTCACCCCAAACAACACCAATATCTAGGCTGTGTGTCTCCACAGATGTCTGGATGTGTTTCAATCTTTCTTTCGGAAAACACCTTAAAACCATGGTTAGGTTATCTAGTGATTGAAAGATATAGACACATTTTTATTCAAATATATACGGATGGCATCACCAGAATGCTTGACTGCAACTTGGAGGTCTTATTTTCTCAAAGCTTAAATTGTCAGACAACCCAGCCCCATATCGACAAAGGGTTATCTGCTGTTTGGGTCACATGCTCATTTAAGTTACTATTAAAACAAATTGGGAAAAAATATTTATATCCACGTGACTTAGCTTTTAGGACACCAACTTGACTTTTTACGATTCATTTTATATATTGGCTTTCACGACCAATATTTAGTTTTCATGAATACAGTAGTTTAATGTTGGCTAGATCGTGTAGGTATAATGTATTGTTTCAACTATAACTCTCCACCATCCGAGAGAAACAATCAAATCAAGTTGTCATGTGGGCAAATATGCTAAATTATAGTTCTTTCTGCTAACCAGAATGTTGAAAAGCAAGCAAATCAATTGTCACGTGCACATTATACCGACACGATCTAACCCGAAATAAACGAATTATGAATCATATTTTACTGTTACTATCTACAGCCCATTTGTCAATCCATATCACAGGGCACTACCCTACACGACACCACGGTTTCACATCACCAACTTGACAAAAACAGTGGATTTTGGCAGAATGTTAACAAGTGTGCCATTGTGCTGTTCAACCTTCCAATGTTTTCGGGTTGCTGTTCAGCTTGACGTCTGGCGTGTCGCTACTCTAGGCGCTGGGGGCGGGGGGGGGTGAGTCTTCTGGAATTCAGTTCCTGAGGAAGTTTCCGGCATGGAGGCGCGAAATTTCAGATGTCGTGGCGAACGATAGACGTAACCCGAGGACGCATTTTTTTTGGACTACGACGGTGTGATCCGTTAGCCTCACCTTGCGCTTGTTGTGGTAGCCGATGTACAGCACGGCAACCAGGGCTGCAGCGACCACCAGGTACGTGATGAAGTGGCTGTCCTCCTCTTCATCGTCAGCCAAGATGTCGATTCGCGGTTTCACTTCCTGCAATGATTCGTCGGCATCTTGTTGGTTTGCGTCCTCGTCATCATCGTCTGCATCCTTTGGATTCTCGTCCTCGTCATCATTATCGTCACCCTGGTCAGTTGCCACGTTGTTGTAATCGTCATCTTCTGGCGCATTGGCTTCTTCTCCTTCTTGTGGTTCATCAATGCTGTTGTTGCCTTCTTCCACGATGGTGGTCGATGGAGAAGATGTAGAGGTTGCGACTGTAGTTGGCAGCTTACTGGCCGTCGTTGGCTCTGTTTTTCCTGAAAAGTGGTTAATAAAATACATCAAAGATGGTACTCTACAGCAGTTTAACAATGCACAAACACATGGTGTTTAGCTTGGCTCATTTTCCAATTAAAGCGCACATATGAAATACGCCTACACCGTTTGAAAAATACAATTGATCTATAAAATGTAGTAAAAAATGGACGGCCCTATTGTGAAATCCTCTCCTGCCCGAAGGCCTCCCCCTCCCACGTTGCACAGGTAATGGGGGTTGTTTTACCATATTTCACCACACCGTTTAGTGCGAGTTGTTGAAGTGGCGGAGAGTCCAAGACTAGTTCAGATTTCACTCGCCATTTATGGTATCTGAGGGCAGGAAACGAACTTAGGGGCTTTGTCTGGTTCTTTGCACAGCGTGCTGATAACTGCGTCAGCACGCCAGCAAGTACTCTCGCTAAACTAACCGAAAACACCCAAACCACCGTTATGGGACCTCCTTTGCCAGTACCAAAACATAATAGGTTATAATGTAGCAGCTCACCCCGAGCTCTCATTACTCTGATAGTGCATTGTCTTTGTGCTGTACGCCTTTTGGCGTCCTCTGGTCTAACACCTATTGAGACTAGGCTCTAAAGAAAGCGGTCTCTGGTGTGGACCAATTTGTTTCAAAGACAATGCATAGATTATCACAGTATGTTTTTTTGTTTGCATTCTGACCTCAAGTATTGTGGTTAATGCAGACATGATTCCTTGTAAAAGGTTTCAGTTTGGTGTTTTAACATCTTAACACCTGTTTTGTTGCAATACAAAGGGGAAAACCTATTCTCATACCAAGCCACCGTTTAAGTCCTAACTAACATGGGGAAACACACACACGTGTACAACAATACACGATTATTATGCATTTTTTTACCGAGCTTTGTGGTATAAATGTGGGGAAAAGTGTTGTGGATGTCAAGGTATGCGAGAGAAAACAGGCAGGTAAACTGTAAAATTAAGTACTGAGAAGCAGGGGGCAGACCAAATGAAAGCCCACTCCTCTACAGCTCGTCGTCTTTCCAGAAGTCAGCTCAAGTGGCACCTTGCCACACTCACCGCTGCCACGAAAGCGATGGTCAAACCCAGTGGGGGGGCCCAGCATATGACCCCAAAAGGCCCCGCTCAATGTGCCGCTTTCAAATACGGGCAACAAAACTGACACCTTTTTTACAAGTAGTCATGTTTGCATAGACCACAACACCTGCAGTCATAATGCAAACAAAAAACATAACTCTGATAATGTGCACTGTCCTTGAAGTTGATTGGTCCACACCCGAGACAGCTTTCCTTAGAGCCTAGTCTCACATGGGTTGGACCAGATGACGCCAAAAGGCACACAACTTAAAGACAATGCACCATCAGAGTATGAGAGTTCGGGGTAAGCATTTACAACCATTGGAACCTCATTTGCCAGCATTATGACTGCAGGTATTGTGGTCTATGCAAACATGACTCCTTGTAAAAAAGGTGTCAGTTTTGTTGCCAGATAGAAGGGTAAAAAAACAATTATCGTATTTTTTACTGGCAAACGAGGTTCCAATGGTGATGATAGATATTTTTTTTCCAAAAAAGCCAGCAAACACGTCGGCGTGTGTGTCCGTTACTCTCTACGGTGGCAATGTCATTGACGAGCACCATTGCAACGTCGTCTAAAACAGTGGTACCAAAATAAGCATTTACACCTCCCTCGCCACCAAAACGCAGTTTAACACGTAAGGCTTTCGCGACTAAAATTATATTTTTACGCGATTTAACCACACCGCCCCCCCCCCAAAATAAAATGATTTATCGCGAACTAAATGCATTGCTCACTTTTTTTTTAAACAAATACACAAAATTTTACGGCACGCTTTCGTCCACCGACGCTCCACATAAGGTGTGTGGGCCCCCTCGTCAAGCCGCTGTATTCGATTACATTCGATGGGATTCGATTCACGGCAAGCTCGGCTGTGAGTCGGTTCGTGTTAAGAACTAAAAGAAGATGCAATTAGGGTGAGCTGGGAAGATGCCGTGAGCTGTGACGATGATGAATAGGCGCAGAAATAGAAGCTACGTTAAAGACGGCCTCCTGAGCAAGCCGATCGAATGGACATCGGTGATACAAGAGCTCCGTCCGTAGCTCATCGGATCCCTCCGTTGTACATAAATATCCCGATTGTGACCCCATGCAGGCATGGTGACTTCTGGCTTTAGTTAAACTCACCTTCCACAGTCGATGGCTTCGTCGGCACGTTTGCAGTCGGAGATATTGGCTTGGCGGTCTTCTGGGTTGATGCCTGGGTGGGTGCCTCATCCCCGCCCTGGACGGCTGCCTCATCCTTGTCATGGGCGGCTGCCTCCTCACCCTTGCCCTGGGTGTCTACCTTCTCACCCTTGCCCTGGGTGGTTGCCTCACCCTTGCGCTGGGTGTCTGCCTCCTCACCCTTGCCCTGGGTGTCTACCTTCTCACCCTTGCCCTGGGTGGTTGCCTCACCCTTGCCCTGGGTGTCTGCCTCCTCACCCTTGCCCTGGGTGTCTACCTTCTCACCCTTGCCCTGGGTGGTTGCCTCACCCTTGCGCTGGGTGTCTGCCTCCTCACCCTTGCCCTGGGTGTCTACCTTCTCACCCTTGCCCTGGGTGGTTGCCTCACCCTTGCGCTGGGTGTCTGCCTCCTCACCCTTGCCCTGGGTGTCTACCTTCTCACCCTTGCCCTGGGTGGTTGCCTCACCCTTGTCCTGGGTGGTTGCCTCCTCACCCTTCTCCTTGGTGGTTGCCGTATCATTGACCTGGGTGGTTGCCAGAATCTTGGTCTGTTCGGATTTCACATCAACAGTCTCGGTGGTTGGTATCGAAAGAGCGAATGCAACGTCGCACAGCGCAGCGACCAGAGCGAGCGCGAGCGCCGCGTACACACAACGAGCCCTCCTCATGGCGGGCGGGGAGACGAGGGGTGTTGGTGAAAGCGACGTTCTAACGTGGAGACGAGAAGGCGGAGTGACCCCCGTAACGTGGCGTGAACTCGGTCCGTGTCGTCCTCTTGCCGTCCGTCTCGCACCGCCCCGGACACGCGGCGAGTCACATCCGCGTGACGCATCCACATTACCCACAGCGCATGCGCATAGTGGATTCGATTTCCCACATCTTACGCGCGTAGTGGATTAGATTCTCTACACCGCATACGCATAGTGGATTAGATTCCCCACACCGCATGCGCATAGTGGGTTAGATTCCCCACACCGCCTGCGCGTAGTGGATTAGATTCTCCACACCGCATGCGCATAGTGGATTAGATTCTCCACACCGCATGCGCATAGTGGATTAGATTCCCCACACCGCATGCGCATAGTGGATTAGATTCTCCACACCGCATGCGCATAGTGGATTAGATTCC
This sequence comes from Lampetra planeri, assembly GCF_965212315.1. Taxonomy (NCBI): domain Eukaryota; kingdom Metazoa; phylum Chordata; class Hyperoartia; order Petromyzontiformes; family Petromyzontidae; genus Lampetra; species Lampetra planeri. Next base: position 4,998,819 of record NC_136115.1, read on the forward strand.
CCACACCGCATGCGCATAGTGGATTAGATTCTCCACACCGCATGCGCATAGTGGATTAGATTCTCCACACCGCATGCGCATAGTGGATTAGATTCTCCACACCGCATGCGCATAGTGGGTTAGATTCCCCACACCGCCTGCGCGTAGTGGATTAGATTCTCCACACCGCATGCGCATAGTGGATTAGATTCTCCACACCGCATGCGCATAGTGGATTAGATTCTGCACACCGCATGCGCATAGTGGATTAGATTCTCCACACCGCATGCGCATAGTGGGTTAGATTCCCCACACCGCCTGCGCGTAGTGGATTAGATTCTCCACACCGCATGCGCATAGTGGATTAGATTCTCCACACCGCATGCGCATAGTGGATTAGATTCCCCACACCGCATGCGCATAGTGGATTAGATTCTCCACACCGCATGCGCATAGTGGATTAGATTCGCCACACCGCATGCGCATAGTGGATTAGATTCTCCACACCGCATGCGCATAGTGGATTAGATTCTCCACACCGCATGCGCATAGTGGGTTAGATTCTCCACACCGCATGCACATAGTGGATTAGACTCCCCCAACACCGCACGCGCGTTTGTACGAGCGTAGTAAACAATTGCTCTAACAAAATCGTCAACGACACTGTTGGCCTTAAAAATTGAAAACCAAGTATGCGCATAAACAAGGGGCGGGTTCGTACAAATGGCCCTTCTCCGTAAGGGCGTGAGGTTAGATTCCCCTACACCGCGGCGATTGTGCCTGGCACATCGATTAGACGTCACGGGAGGAGCGGTGGCTCAGTGGTTAGCGCACTGTGGGCTTTACGTGACAAAACACATTCCTGCGGAGGGAGCTGGTAGGAACGTTGGGTTGCTCGGTCAATGGCCAGGGTCAACGGCGGCGTGGTGTATTCCGCAAATATGCCCGACTGTGAGGGCGGGCACAAGCCGGCGTGAGGAGGTTAAACGTTGAGTTTTATAAGGGCACCACGGGGTGACCAGCCCCTCCCCTCCCCACCCAGCCCCACCCCTCCCACCCTCCCCACCCAGCCCCTCCCCACCCTCCCCTCCCCACCCTCCCCACCCCACCCTTCTCTCCCAGCCCCACCCAGCCCCTCCCTGCACGACGGACGGACGGACACAATAATCCCCTGTGGGCTGGTGGAACCAGTGGGTTCCTACCAGTAAAATAAATATTTTCTTTAATTTGGAGTGATATCTAAACTCCCCCCCCCCCCACAACCCACTCCCGCCCTCTTCGCCAAACCGAACTGACCAGGGTGGTGAAGTATGGTCAAACCATGCCCCCCAATGACTGACACGGAGTGGGGGGGGGGGGTGAGGCCTTCATCCAGCAGTGGATAACGCAGAGGCGTGACAGTATCGCATTGTCTGTTGGCATGCACGTCATTGGCCCACGTTTTCGATCTCGTTACATTTCTTAAGGTCCGCGCACACGGTTTTCGGAGATAACGGCAAATGAACGAGAGTTGATTCTACACTGGTTAATACTGCAGCAAGAGATGAACCGGACATTGTTAATTGAATAAAAAAAAAGGCCGAAGAGGGAATACGTTGAGCTTGTGATGAAGCTCGTTTTTTTCACAGATGTCCACAGCATGGGCGGGACAGCGAGTCACAACAACAATTGAGATGGTGGTGAAAGCAGAGGTCGATGTAGATAAGGGGCCGTCCATAAATGACGTCACGCGATTTTGGACGATTTTTTACCCCCCCACCCATCGTCACACGGCGTCACAAAAAGTCAGACCCCCCCCCCCCTCAAATATGACGTCACAAAGCTCTGCCCCCCCCCCAAATAAAACATGCTTCAAATCGCTTTAAACTATTGTCATCAGGTGTGAAATCTAATTTTCTTGCTGTGGATTTCACACCTGACGATGATTGCTTGTGTTGCAGTCGAAACGTCGTGAGAATTTTTATTGTTTTATATTTTTATTATTTATTATTTCCCTTCTACGTGAATTTACCGAAAGAATCAAAAATATGAATCCCTGCAGTCACGAAAGCTTTAAATCGAAAAGGTATGTATGTGTGAAGTTCACAAGTGTAAAATATCTTCTTGGTTCTTTCGGCAAAGTCACATAGAATGTAAATAATAAAATAAAAAAAACATGTTTTATTTAATGATTATTTTTTTATTTCATTATTTCCATTCTACGTGACTTCACCGAAAGAACCAAGAAGATGAATCCCTGCAGTCACGAAAGCTTTAAATCGAAAAGTGTAAAATAACATTTGAAAATGATAATGTCTGAAAGTTATTACCGGAATTGCCCAAAATAAAGGAATGACTAACAGCATATGGGGGACTGGATGAGAGGAACAGCGCGGGCTACCGCGTGTGCCGTGTGGATGTGGTGGCACACACCTCTTGGAACCATTTTTATTTTCCTGCCTCTGGGTAGAGGTGCCTCCTGTCCTGGTTTTTGTAATAAGGTAGGGCACTGATAATTGTTTTTTTACCCTTTTATCTGGCAACAAAACTGACACCTTTTATACAAGGAGTCGTGTTTGCATAGACCACAATACCTGCAGTCATAATGCAAACAAAAAACACAACTCTGATAATGTATGCACTGTCCTTGAAGGTCCACACCCGAGACAGCTTTCCTTAGAGCCTAGTCTCACATGGTGTTGGACCAGATGACGCCTTTTGGCGTCATCTGGTCCAACACCAACACCATGTGAGACTACATTATCAGAGTTGTGTTTTTTGTTTGCATTATGACTGCAAGTATTGTGGTCTATGCAAACATGACTCCTTGTAAAAAAAGGTGTCAGTTTTGTTGCCAGATAAAAGGGTAAAAAACCAATTATATTTTTTACTGGCAAATGAGGTTCCAATTGTGTAAGGTAGGGCACTGATAAGGGGTTGACAGGTATGAGGTTATACCACGGCAATCTAATCTCAATTCACTCAATGCAACGCGCAATAAAAAGTTTATTAAATTTTCTGTAATCTGCGTGTAAATGTTGCACGTGATGGTTGCTCAATGCCAGTTGTACGACTGTGTTGATACGTGAGATTAGATGCGCGGTAACCACCAGGCTTGTTTGTGTTTGGAGGGGTTTCTGTTTGAGGGTAAAGTCCATTAACAAACACATTGTTTAAAGAGTAATAAACAATTAGAATGGATCCGGTTTGCTTAGCGAATGATATTCATGCGTTGGGTAAACATCTGTTTCAGGTAAATGACCTTAATAATAGGCCAGGTAAGCCAACTGAGAAAAAGAACACTGAACAGGAAAGGTCAACTCAGTTCAATTGGAAATGGAATTTTGTTCAAAGCACGGAGTCGTGTAGTTTTCTTGTTCTGTGCAGGCAGAATTGTATGAAAGTAATGGAAACATTCGGAATAAACCTCAAACTGTACCATAGCACGTGACGATAACAAATATCAGGGATTGATTCTAGATTTGAAGCTTTCGTGACTGCAAGGAATCATCTTCTTAGGTTTTTTCGGTAAAGTCACGTAGAAAGTAAAATAAAATAAAAACAAAAATCACGACGTTTCGGAGGCAACACAAGTCTCCGTCATCAGGTGGGACCGTCACAGCCAGATTAGCTGTCCCACCTGATGACGGAGACTTGCGTTGCCTCCGAAACGTCGTGATTTTTGTTTTTATTTTATTTTACTTTCTACGTGACTTTACCGAAAAAACCTAAGAAGATCAGGGATTGAATCTGTGTTGAGTGGTCGCAGTTAGGCACCCAGATTAAACTTTCCGGAAGGGGTCAGATTGAAGTGATTAATTTTGGGAAACTATTCATTGCATATACAATACATGATTTCAATTATATCATGTGAAATGTATCGAAAATGTGATGTACTAAAGCATTTCAATTACTTTATATACAATTTCAACATTTGTAAAACCAAAAATCTGAAAAATGGTCTATGCGGCAGTTGACCCCCCACCAACTCTATGAAACTGCTGTGGGTGGTCATGAATAGGGATGACTATTATTTCACAGGTACGCTCAGTTTAACGTGAAGAAAACACACACACAAAACCAGTTCCACACATATCACATTTTAGACTCATCTCTGCAAACAAAACAAGTCTGTACAGTACTCACACTTGACCTTACAGATCAGTGTGCCTTGGCACTAAACTATCTGCGTGGACCGTACGTCACCAAACCAGAATATTCTAGAATATTCATGGGGCTGGGTGAGCTCAAAAGTATGTGCCCTTTTCTGTGACTTAAGTTTCACAGCTGCTGAAAACGTGGATTGTCTTTCATGTAGAGCTTTGGACCTGTTTCTTAAACCTGTAATTATTGAAGTGTTTGTTTCTTAAACCAGTGTGTTTATGGCACGACACTGACCACCCTTATTCATCACAACGAACCCGTTTAAAATGTATGTGTGGGGGATGCGTATGAACCATATCCCACTATGTGACAGTAACGATATACAACTAACTGCATTACGCAATGCTTGTGTGTGGCAGCTCGTTTAAGTCTGTGGTCTTGTGGGTTGGCAGTTGGTGGCAATGGAACTTGTGGCTTCCTGTGGCTCTCTGTGCCCGAAAGTCAAGCAAATCATTATCAAACATTTGTTTGCTTTGCTTTGTTTGATTGATTCAGTGCACAGCCACAGCTACTTTAGAAAATCGCGTTTTGTAGAAAATCCCATGAGTAGGTAAAGACGGGGTCACTCGTCCGATTGTCGATTAAATCAAATAAAAATGAAAATCGACTACATTTTCTTTAGTCGATTACTCAAGCTCCCTCTAGTGGAAGCCCTTATGCAAAGTAGTGGAGTTAGCAAGACATTGCAGGGCTTCGCTGTTACCTACTCGGGCCCCCTATAAAATATGCATCAGGGGTCGTTGAGTGACATAGAGAATTCACCGCGTCCATTGTCAGACGAGTTCACTTTACCAACAGGTTTAATGTGAATTCCCATTGAAAGTTTTGGAATTTCCATGGAATTATTCTACCATGACATTTCCATGTGAAGACTTCCATGGTCATTCCATGCCATCTCCCTTTGCCCTCTTCTCCCCTTAATTTAATCACACCTCACAAAAGATAACATGCACCCTGATCGATGATAAGGTTTGAGTGATAGGCTTCCTTAATACGTGTTTTTAAATAGCATCATTCATGCAGACTGCATCTCACAACACTGGGCACTCGAGGGAAAGTATGTAGCTTATGAGGATGAGCAGGCATATGTGTAAAGGGAAAACCACTAAGCACTTAGAGAATAAGTGTTTGCAGTGATTTTAGTTTACTATCCGGGAGAAAATAGAGAAGAGCTGAGAATGTGCAGATGATATTTTAATTTGTTTTGTAGACTTCAATCGAGCCTTTGATTCTTGTCACCTAAAGAAAACAATATTTAAAAATTATAAAAAAATTATAAGTTAACAAAAAGTAACCTCAACAATGAGATTGAATGAAGAAAGTAACAAAATACAATATGATATTATTTTGTTCGATTTAAAGCTTTCGTGACTGCAGGGATTCATCTTCTTGGTTCTTTCAGTAAAGTCACGTAGAATGGAAATAATAAAAATAAAACATAATAAAATAATTCTGTGAGAATAATTCTGTGAGAATTATTTTATTATGTTTTATTTTTATTATTTCCATTCTACAATATGAGAATCATTAAAATAATGTCTAGAAAGTACTGTACATGAAGGAGGCTTACAGCGAGGCTCAGAATAAAAGTCAACAAACGAAGAGTCACAGACAAGAGGTTCGCTAGACAATTGAGAACATCTGCCGGAGTGACACAACTGTAATACACACCAGAGTGTGCCGACCCACGTCATTGATTGACGGTGGACGACTTAACATGATAATTATGCAGACATGAGCAGGTTTGAGCGTTTTTGGAAAACTGAACTTAAAAATGAAAATCAACATACCAATGTACCTAAATAACTACGTTTGCAACGATATCACCTGCGATGACATCGGAGCAGAAACAAAACATGAACCAATACAATTTAACAAAAAATGAAAAGTGTGTAGGCAAGCGTTGGGAAACATAGATTTGGAATTACACATGGATACAAGAAGAGGGACAAGGATTAGAGAACACATGTATATAGACAAAGATAAAAATATCCCGTATAGCCTTAACAGACTGTTGGGGCAAGTGCTGTCAGCGAACACCTATGAAGGCCGACACGGCACACGAGGGGATCGGTGGTCAGCACCACGCCCGGCCGCCTTTGTCTCTGCAGTGACGATGTTTACATATCGCACCAGGTACTCATTTGAGGCTGAGTAGACCTAGGGGAAACCCAGGACCTATTCAGTTTACCGTGACTGGTGTTGTCCGTGAGCGGGAATCGGGTCACCGGGTTCGGAGCGCAGCGCGCTTATCCGTTCCACGATCACACCCCAGTCTGCCAAGGCTATACGGGAGATCTTTGTCTTAAGTCAACAGAGACACCATATTGCCAGTTATGAGAAGTGAGTGGGCCTGGGCAGGAGATGTCACTGGAAGTGACGATGTCCGGTAGTTGAGACCAGAGGTCGCAACCGGGTACCCGATACCCGTACCCTACCCGATACCCGGCTACCCGTACCCGGCCGGGTACGGGTACCCGTTTGCGACCCTGGTGCGGCCGGGTACGGGTACGGGTAGACCGTGAGTCACTGGTGAGTAACCGTTTGTCACTCATTTCCCAACGTCTTGTCTCTTCTCACAATTCAAGTTCCTAGACTCAACCCATCCGCGCCTGCAACATGGCTTCATCCCAGAGGTCGCAATCAGGTACCCGATACCCGTACCCTACCCGTACCCGGCCGGGTACGGGTAGGGTACGGGTACGGCCGGGTACGGGTACGGGTACCCGTTTACGACCCTAGTACGGCCGGGTACGGGTACGGGTAAGGAATCAAACCCGTTTGCGACCTCTGGTTGAGACTCACGACAGAGTGACAGCAAAAGGAGGGAACGCGTTTGAGGGTTACGTCCACCGCGGAGATGGAGCGATGAGATCAGCCCATAAGCAGCAGCTGAGATGGATTCTTTCTTCACAGCACCATGAACGATGGCGAAAGCTGTCGAAGACTTTCATCCAGCAGTGGGTAGATCCTGGCTGATGAAAATAATGATTATATGATGAATGTTGTAGTTAATAATACAGAACTGAATATAGATTTGTAACTCATCGGTGTTGATGGAAGGACATGTACCATTTTGCAGTTGTTTGGAAAAACTTCTTGAATGAGATATTAGCAGCCATCTGCATGCTATAATTACAAAGTGTGTTTGAACACACGTTTCAATTTAATATAGCAGCAAGAGCGCATGATTGGATTGAAATAGACCAAATCTGTTCAGCTTCCCAAAAAAAGACCATGCCAACTACGGAGAAAAGTTTCACACACCATATTCGGTCAGAATCAACATAATGCACACTTGCTTAAAATACGCGACTGATTATTGTTCACAGAATGCTTAGGAAATTGACAACAACAAAAAAAACGACTGTACATTGAGATAGGTTGCAGCAATATTTAATTTCTGACCTCTGACGGCAACTTGGTATTATTGGGCAGTGCACATTCCCGGCTGGGCTAAGATTAGCCGGGCGACATGATGCCCTGAAAATAGCCACCGACAAGCAGAGGCAGCGAGAGAGAAAACGGGCAGTTGGGAAGCGAGCGTGAGTAGTAGATTGGATCTGAGCGTGTGCGTTGAGTGTGGAAGAGATAGCGGTGAGTTTTGAGTGTTTCGTACTCTTGCCTGAGATTTCAAGATGAACAAGCCGTGTGCACGATGCCAGCACCCAGTTTACCCACTGGAAAAACTTGACTGCCTGGGCCAGGTAAGATTTTCTTTTCTATTCTTTTAAAAAAATAAGACAAACGGCTGATGTTATATCTCAAGTTATGTGGGATAAGTCGCACTAACTATTAGTGCCTCCGATTAGCACGGTCGGTTCGAAAGAAGTTCAACACACGTACAATTGCTATTTTATTTTACCAAGTATAGCCCATTGAGCTATGATCTCTTTTTAGAGGCGACCTGGTCACACGTGATAACTAATCGAAGTGGCTTATATCAAATGTGGGGATTTATACTATCAAAATAATGTAAACGCATGTTTCTAAATGTGGAATGCAAAACCGGAGAAAAGTCAACGTGACCATGGGGAGGGAGAACACACAAACTCCAAATATACAGGCGTCAGGGTCAGAGTCGAACTCGTGACCTCCTGCGTTATCAGGCGAGGGAGATAACATCTCACCATAACATGCGGAACATCTTACAATACATTGGAAAGTCTTGTTCAGTCATGTTTTTGTACAAATCGTTGTGTAAATTGGATGCCACGGAGAGCAACGGTTGATGGGAATGAGAAATTTGGGAAAGTTTTGTTTTGACAGTAAAGCATGTCGCATAGCTGCTATTATTTTTGGCTATAAAACACGGTAATAGAAGTGATTATACTTTTCGGAGGTGCCTGTGGTGTTAATATTTAGAATTTAATATGTTAAAGCTGTGACAAAATGTTAATATTGTACAGGATATTTAAATACAAAATTTTATTTTCTGTAACACAAGTGCATATTATCAGCCTAAAACATACTCTACTTATATTTAAGTGTATTCACATTGTTGGTTAGAAATATATTCCGTTTGTTTCTTATCCCATTTAAGAACGTGCTAAGATTAGCTTATCAAATGCACTACATTAATCAAATACAGCCAATGTGTCCCATTTCTATAAGTTCCACATGTGAATACATCAGAGTACAAAAGGAAATATAAGTACCGTACGGTAATACCAATATTTAGAGGTGCAACGGTTGATTGTTCCACGGCTATTAGATGAATTGTGATGATTTACGGTTGAGATTTGAATTAATAATGTATTTTTTTACATTGTGGGGAATGTAGCGGCCTCTAGTGACTGCGGGATCATCACACGAACCCATTACCTACAACACTGTATATAAATCCAAAAAACAATTCTTACAAACATGATTCGATGCATGTTTTGCGAGATTGAGAATCAATGTTAATCAAATTACTCGACACATTGTTACACCCACATCTGTGATACCAGTAGTTGCAACACATTAATGGCGTTTGTATTTAAAATTAAATATTGGATATTATAATCTGGTGACCTATCATTCGTCAAGTGGTGAATCCACATCTGTTATACCAGTAGTTGTAAAACATTAATGGCGTTTGTATTTAAAATTAAATCTTGGATATTATAATCTGGTGACCTATCATTCGTCAAGTGGTGAATCCACATCTGTTATACCAGTAGTTGTAACACATTAATGGCGTTTGTATTTAAAATTAAATATTGGATATTATAATCTGGTGACCTATCATTCGTCAAGTGGTAAATCCACATCTGTTATACCAGTAGTTGCAACACATTAATGGCGTTTGTATTTAAAATTAAATCTTGGATATTATAATCTGGTGACCTATCATTCGTCAAGTGGTGAATCCACATCTGTTATACCAGTAGTTGCAACACATTAATGGCGTTTGTATTTAAAATTAAATCTTGGATATTATAATCTGGTGACCTATCATTCGTGGTGAATCATTCGTGGTGAATGATAGGTCTACCATGTATGAAATCATCCATGTTTCAGTGGCACATGTGTCACAAATCCAGGTTTGGTTCAGTGGTGTCGCTATTCTAGTGGACAGTAGCGGCCCTCCGAACCAAGAGGGCCCAGGCGCCAGTGGGCCCCATTAAATGTTTGCATCAGGGCCCATTCCAACCACACGATGCCACTGGTCTGGTTAAAGTTATTCAGAACTTTGCAGTGAGAAACATTCCTAAAAATAAACTACATAGCCTAGTACAAAAATTCTGCTATTCTTGAAACTTGGCCTGATTGTGTTCATGGATAATGTGCACTTGTAAAATGTATTTTGCTTTCTGTCCTGACAGACATGGCACAAGATGTGTTTCTACTGCGAGGAGTGTGAAACGGTGCTCACAGTCAACAACTTCAAAAGCTTCGAGAAGCGACCATACTGCCATGCGTGAGCTTGAACATCTGTGACATCTGTTGTATTTCACTTTGATGCTATATGTCTATTCTGCATAAGATTTAAGGAAGCCAAGGAGGAACCACATGCACTACAACAGGACATACTATCGTGTCTTATTTACACTTGATCATAATTGGCAGTGTACGGTGATGGACATGTGTTCACAACATGACGTTGTTAAAAACAAATCCATGAATAATCCCATGAGCCCAGACGAGATATTTCACTTCTCGGTTCCACCTGAGGTGGCATAACATTTGTGGTTCCAGTTTCTTTATCTTTCCATGACCTGATGACCATTTGAAATGAGCGGATTATACAATAGTCCATTCTTATTAGCCATATAAATAAATAGGCACCTTAGGAGGTTCCGATTTATGCTCAGGCCCATGGACTATGACTGGAAGATTCCGGAAGAACATTAATCGCACAAACAGGCGGTTTAACATTTGAATGAGAAAACAAACATCGTAAACTTGGAAATATAATGAAATACAACACAGAGAGTCGGCCAACACAACAGTCAACACCCCACCTGGTTTATTACGTTCTTCCAAAGATTGCTGGATTTGAGAGAGAGACAAAACATAGACACACAGAAAATGTGTGCCTATGTGTGTGTGTCTCTCTCTGTGTGTCGCTGTGTGAGTCTCTGCTTGTGTGTCTGTGTGTCTACGTGTCTATGTTTTGTCTCTCTCTCAAATTTAGCAATCTTTGGAAGAACGTAATCAACCAGGTCGGGTGTTGACTGTTGTGTTAGCCGACTCTCTGTGTTGTATTGCATTATATTTCCAAGTTTGCTTTGTTTGTTTTCTCATTCATTTGTGCCTGATGATGGTTGCTTGTGTTGTAATCGAAACGTCGTATTCTATTATTATTAAATTACATTTCTTTCCACGTGACTTTACCGAAAGAACCAAAGAGTAATTATGCAAAACTGTCTCTTCCCAACAAGTCTTTGGTGTAATCCAAGAAGTGCACTTCTACGGAATGTCGTCCACCTGTAAACTAAGTGTGTTATTGCACGTGTGCCTGGTTTATTGATGTCTAGAACTCACGCTTCATTGCTTTGGTTGCGCAGGCACTGTCCCAAACCCAACAAGTTCACGAGCGTGCTGGAAACTCCTCTCAATCTCAACGTGAAGCAGCAGAGCGTCAATGCCAGCGAGGTGAGCCCATCGCTACATCCACTCGATCTCATCGATACATCCACTCGACCTCATCGCTACATCCACTCGACCCCATCGCTACATCCACTCGACCTCATCGCTACATCGACCTGACCTCATGGCTACATCCACTCGACCTCATCGCTACATCCACTCGACCCCATCGCTACATCCACTCGATCTCATTGCTACATCGACTTAACCTCATCGCTACATCAACTTGACCTCGTTGCTACATCGAATCAACCTCATCACTACATCAACTTGACCCCATCACTACATCGACTCGACCACATCGCTACATCCACTCGACCTCATTGCTACATCGACTTGACCTCAAAGCTACATCGACCTGACCTCATGGCTACATCGACTCGATCTCATTGCTACATCGACTTGACCTCAAAGCTACATCCACTCGACCCCAACGCTACATCGATTTGACCTCATCGCGACACTGACCTGACCTCATCGCTACATCCCAGGAGCTTGGGCCTGGGTACTAGTTCCTGGACGTTGTTGCTTAGCCCCTATGGTTGGCAACCTTCCAAACTGTGATCGAACCGTCCAAACTGTGACCATGCTCGCCTGTGTCTGATCAATACAGGGCCCAAAGCAGGACACCTCCTGAAAATGTGGGTCAGTGAGGCTTTCCTGGATGAATTCATTTAATTATTGAACTGTACAATCAATCACTGGGCCTCCACCGTGCTGCGTGGAACGTGGGGGGCTATTGGACTAAACTTCAGCAAGGGATTGGTGAAGACAAGGAGTGTACATATGGGGCCATATAAACAGAACACAACCAATAGATTGTGCTCCACTGCCCTCTGCTGGCCACAGCTTAGCACGGCGGCAGCCTGTAACACTTGTTGAGCCCAGCACTCATCCAGGGCTCAACCTGGACAAAGTGCTGAGATCTGATCGGATCGTTCGCAATCCAGTCGATGCGGCCAAAGGCAGAGGAGATCGCATTGCCATTACGGCATTGTGGATTTAATCAGTCTGATCTAATGTTAAGTTAGAGCAGCATTAAATGCCGTGCTTCAGTGCGCATGCCGTTTGCTCCTTCTGGCCGTGTGCTTGAAGCGTGAGTGAGTCCCTATTTCAGCACGAGTGAGACTCGATATGAGATTCCAAACCGAGGCGTCACATGGATAACAGTGAAGCTGTTGTTGTGGCCTCGTGGACGTGTGGAGCCGCGGATGAGGTGACAGGTTATTCTGGGCGAAGCTCAAGTGGCGTGACCTGTCCACCCACCATTAGCAGGGCCCCATTAGCGCACAATGGCAAAGATCCCCCGTATAGCCTCGCCGTGCTTATCGCGCAAGTGCTGTTAGCGGGCACCAATGAAGGCTGCTTCGGCACACACACACACGTGTACATGTACACAGTTTAATACAGTTTTTTTTTTTGGGGGGGGGGGGGGGTTAGATCGCGTATATATAAATGTGTCGTTAAACCCGCCACCACCCGACACAGCCAATTAGTAAGGTTTGTCACGTAAACAGAACGTGCCAATTCGTCACTAGTACAGCACTAGTGTATATTAGTGTATAGTGTAGTGTACTAGACAGTAGTGGCTAGCAAATTGCGCTGCAAACCCAGCTATCTGGATTCCATTCCTGGTCACGGCTAATATCAGTGCCGACTGATGTCTGAATCCAGTTCTGGGCCCGCGCCTATGGACAAACAAACGACGCATGTACACGTAAACAACAACAACACAGCAGTAAACAAGCACAGACTAAGTTACATTCACGTAGGCAAAGGGCAAAGACCCCCCTATATAGCCTACATAGACTGTGGGGACAAGTGCCGTTAGCGAGCACCTATGAAGGTCGGAAGAGCGTGCAAGGGGATTTTGGGGTGAGAATCACACCTAAGATGCCTTTATCTGCCCAGCGCGCTGATGTTCTAACACACTCACACCGCATCAGGTCGTAATTTATGGCCGGGTCGACATAGGGGAAGCCCAGGACCGGTTCAAATATCACTGGACACTGATGCGAGCCTTGGCCAGGAATCGAACCCAGGTTGCCGGGTTGGTAGCGGCGCACGCTAACCACTCACTACCCCTGGGTTCTCAGCAGAGGTGTGGACTCGAGTCATGTGACTTGGACTCGAGTCAGACTCGAGTCATGAATTTGATGACTTGCGACTCGACTTGGACTTGCATAACAATGACTTTGTCCCACCTCTGGTTCTCAGCACCGGTGTGTGCTGACCACCGCTGACACAACACGAACAACAACAACAACCGCCGTTCGCCACTAACAAGTGGCAGGTACTGAGCTTGTGCCGGGCTAGGTGCCACCTTGAGTCCACGCGAAGTGTGGCTGGCTGGCTGGCAGGAGAGAGACGCTGCGTGCACGGTCCCAGCTGTCTCTGCCACTCCTGCTGCTGCTGCTGAAGCCGAAGCTGTTTACGGCGAGAAGGACGCATTGAGCTCCCGTGGGATCCAGTGACAGCTCTTGAGATTATTTTGTTAACATTCTGAGGTTTACTTCCCCCCCCCGCTCTCTAAGTCGATTTTATTTTGAACGGACGCAATTTTGCACCCGGAATTAAGCTGGGCGTGACTGGGAGCTTGTTCTGATATTGGAAATAAAGAGTGCAACTTAGTCGATTCAGAGATTGAAATATATTCTCAAGCTCCCAGTCATCTGGTCCAACACCATGTGAGACTAGGCTCTAAGAAAAGCTGTCTCGGGTGTGGACCAATCAATTTCAAGGACAGTGCATACATTATCAGAGTTGTGTTTTTGTTTGCATTCCGACCGCAGGTATTGTGGTCAATGCAAACATGACTCCTTGTAAAAAAAGGTGTCAGTTTTGTTGCCAGATAAAAGGGTAAAAAACCAATGATCATATTTTGCTACTGGAAAAGGAGGTTCCAATATGTGATTCTATGCCGTTCATGCAAATGAGACGCTAATGTTAAAATTTGGCTTCGTGAGTAATCAAAACCACAACCGAGACAAAATAAAACATTAACAATGTGAAGGAAGCGATAAAGAGAGGCGAAAATAAATATTCTCGTTTTTAATCGCGGATTTGAATTCTGGAAAATCATACACACACCCTGGGGTGTTGAATCGTTCCATTCCGAATGTAAATCCACTTACGTTTACAGCACATTTCAGTCACAATAAACTATAACTTACAGCCCTTTGTCAATCCACTGCTGGATGAAGGTCGTCCATTCCCGAGTCGATCATAGAAGTTGTTCGAACTTTCCTCACCACGCTGGTCAGTGCCGGATGGTAATGATGGCCCACACATCAGTCGGTACTGGTGTTAGCCATGGCTGGGAATTGAACTCAAGTTGCTGAGCTCACTGTGCAGTGTGCTAACCTCTGTGCCCCCCCCCCCAACTAGCAGTTATTAGCGGCACGCTACTTAATTAACGCATAGCTTTATGCATGCGTGTAGCACGGACAGACTTATGTCCGTATCTGTCTGCTACGGCGTAAACAATAACACATTAGGAAAAAAAAGTATAATGTGTAACGCATGGATTCTGCAACACTTTCCAGTATGTGTGTTTAACTTTGGAAGTGTTGTATTTAATTAGGAGTAAGGAGGCCGACGGGTAATTGTTATGTCATTCCTGTCCACCCCTTATCAGTGCCCTACCTTACTTACTACAGAACAATTCAGACCTTATTGGTCACCCCGTACCCCTTATACATCTCAACGTTCACCCTACAGAGTCCCATCACAAGGGAGAAACACAAACAAATAGACACTTTTATTTAATTACCCGTATTGAAATGGCTGTGCGCTGTCTGGACCTGAAAACTCAGTTTCCCTGTACAGGAATACGGGGATAAAACCGTATGGGTCGACAGCTACGTTGTGTTTTCATATATCCCATGGGTATCCGTGAGTGTGACATGCATTTGCATTCTCGCAAATGCAGTGCCTGTAGTCGTTTCGCTCCACACCTCCAAGTGTGAGACACCTACAATCTGATGGATTTGTCCGGTCTTCAACAGGGATAGTCCCTAACGGCCACTGAACTCACCCTCTAGGCTCGAGCGCAGGGTGCTTGCAACGTTGCGTCTTCCTGTCACGGACAGAGGGACGGGGGTGGGGGGAGTCGGCAACGAAAATAACTCGACATTTTTGTTGGGGTATATGTAAAAAACAAACTCAACATTTCAAGAGGCGATGCGATGCGGTGAATACGGGACGGCGGTCCTTGATCAAGAACGTGACGAAGCAGCAGCAGCAGCCCTTCACAGAGCCGCACGCACTTCCGATCTAATGCACACGCGCTTTCAACTTTGGTTCGACGGCGTTCGGAAGCGATTGACGCCGATCCTATGGCTACATAGGGCGCGACATAAGTTCAACATACATACTACACCACACACTCAACGACACACCGCAATACACTACACTATACACCACAATACACTACACTCTACACTACAATACTGTACACTGCACGATACTACATGAAAAACTCATTTTCTTTAGAATTTTTTTTGTGTTCAGATGTGTTGTCCTTTCCCCACGCCTCCGATTAGCGCGGGCCGGTTACGTACGGCGCGAAAGAAGTTTAAACACCCACACAGCACGTACAAGGATACAACCACGTGCACGCTGCACACACACAGCACGTACAATGATACAGCTACGTGCACACACACACCGGAGCCGATCCCGAAGCTCGCCATGACCAGGGCGTCCCATCCTCGTTGTGCGCGCAGAACAAATACCGCGAGGCGAGCGAGAAGTTCCGCACCGAGTACCACTGGGACATGCAGTCGCGCGAGATGGAACACATCCGACAAGTGGCTCACCTCTCCAGCCAGGTAACGTAGGGCCCACCCACCCCGGTCCCTGCTCGCATCTCCCTCGCCTGCCTGGTTACGCACGAAGTCGTGGGTTCCGATCCCGACCCCTGACGCCTGTTGTATATTGAGAGTTTGCGTGTCTCTCTCTCTCTCTCCCATGATGGTTATGACCAAATCACCAGGTTATAATGTGCCGTTTTGGAAGATCTGGAAAGCTAAGCAGGGATTTAAGCCTGGATAGCACTTGGATGCGTGATCACCTTGCACGAACAGGTTGTTATAGGCTGCGGTCAGCAAAGGGGCAGTGCAACACAGTCCATTGTTATAATTGAATGACAGTGTGTATATGGTTTCACGTCTATGGGCGCCGCGGTGGCGAGATGTTAACTACCTCGCCTGGTATGCAGGAGGTCGTGGGTTCGATCTTGACCCTGACCCCTGCTGTATACTACTCTATGAGACCTCCTTTACCAGTGGCAAAATCTAGTAATAGGTTTTTACCCTTTCAACTGGTACAAAAACTGACACCTTTATACAAGGCATCATGTTTGCAATAACCACAACACAAGCAGTCAAAATGCAAACAAAAAGAAACAACTCTGATAATGATATGCACTGTCCTTGCAGTTGATTGGTCCACACCCGAGACAGCTTTTCTTAGAGCCTGCTGTATAGTTGTAGTTTGCGTGTCTCTCTCTCGCCGTGGTCGCGTGAATTTTTCTCCGGGTCCTCCGGGGTTTTCCTCCTCATCTAGAAACATGCGTTTCGAGTATTTGGCTGCTACTTTAACTTTCAACATGATAAAATACTTCGTTGAGCTATCATTTGTGGCCAGGTCGCTTCTGAAAGAGGGCTATATAGCTCAGTGGGCCTTACATGGTGAAATAAAATGTGTTTATAGTATTTCTTTATTTATAGTTTATGAACCATCGGGGCTCTCCAGCTCTAACCTCCACAACCCTCAGCCAGTATTTTCGATGCTCAAGCAAGGTTAGCGAGGTGCGATTATATTTATCCCTTTGAGTCAGAAATTGCCAGTGCCTTTGTTGCATGTACATGTGTACATCTACAGCCCTTGTGACGATCCACTACTGCATTGTAACAACTGTGACCCATCAGGCAGGTCACGCACACATTGATTGTACTGTGGGGCCCGATGCGGTCTGCATCGCATCCAAACACAGCGTTGCGCTGTACTTCTATGCTTCCCGCTATTACCAACTCCCAAGAATCCGCACATCGCGTGAAGGCCTCCATCCAGCAGTGCGTGGGCAAAGGGGGCTGCACGTGGCCTGCCCCACACATTGGTGTGACCTGCGCAAACGTGATTTGAAAAATGAGAAGAAATAAAATATTTAAAAATACTTTAAAAAAAAAACACGCTTTAATGAAATGTACTGTCCGAGCTGCCCTTCCCCCTGCCCCCTTCCTCCATCGCCCCTCCCCTCCTTCCACATCCCCCGCCCCTCGGCGTGACTCCCCGTGGCTTGCCGTGACGTCAGGGACCGTGGTGATTGACAGGCAACGCGAGTTGAGCGTCGACAATTAGTGCCGTAAACGTGGACAATTTGAGCCGTAAAAAAGATTTTTCAAAAAAAATTTCATTTTCAATGATAGAATATAGTATTGTCATCAGTATGACATAGCTATACCAAGTTTGCAGTCGATAGGACATTGGAAATACGGTTGAAATTGAGTTACAATATTTTAGCATACGACAACGCACAGAGTAAGTTAAATAAAAGCGTGTAAAATGTTAAAAAATATATGTTTTGGATTTTTCTGATAGAATATAGTGTTGTCATTAGTATGACAGATGTATTTCAAGTTTGCAGTCGATAACACATTGGGAAATGGGTAAAAAATTAGTTACAAGATTTATTTTTGAGGATACAACAGACGGAGTTAGTTAAATAAAAGCGTGTAATAAAAATAAAATAATAATAAAAAAACGTTCATATATCGTGCTGTTATTGTGCACTCGTTGTATTTGTTGCGTTTTAACAAACACCCCTCCACGTTAATAAAAATGTTCCATCCTGAGGTAGAAAGTACTCGAAGCCCGTGTTGCTGAAGCTTGATGGCTCGTAACCGAGGTGGCGTTTGTGCTGCAGGTGGAGTACAAAAAGTCATGGGACGCCCAGAAGGAGTTCTACCATCTCCCTCCCGACGTTATCGCCAGGAACTCCGCGAGCGAACAACTATATGAGCAGGTGATCACAACCTTGCTCCACTCTTACAACACCTCCCCCGCGTGTCGTGCAGTCAACTCGAGATTCTGTGTCGGGTGGAATACCCCAGTTGCGGATTCACCGAGCTTTAGAATATAAATCTTTCTGCGGCCGTGCTGGTTTTAATTGTCAGATGTTACTCATTCGTCGAGGCTCAGTGAGTCCGTTCCCACTTTTGACCGCTTTCTTTTAGAAACAATTCAAACAGAACGCGCATTTTTTTATTTACATATTTCTCCCATTATACACAGGTAAACAATAACACATTGATTCATCGTTTATATTTGGTTTAGGCCGTATAAAGATCTTGTCAAAGTTGTGTTAGGACCATGCACCACCTGACAGTGAAATACGACGTGTTTAGTGAAGAGAAGACATTTCATCGTAAAATTTAATAACGTTTTGCATTTTTGTGTTTTCATTTTATCTTGGTCCCCTGCATTTACCCTGAATAATTGAGAGTTGACTCTTAAACCCCAAAGTGATGTTCCTGGAGATTCCATTGTATGTTTGTGTATTCCAAACGTTCACACTCAGAAAACTCTGTGGGGTTGTTGTTTACTAAGTTGATTTGCTTAAACAGCTGATAACTCAGGAGGCCATGCATCTCTACATGCTGTATGTTGAAATTCTTTCACACCTCCGATGAGCACGGTTGGCTACGTATGGTGCGAAAAAAATGTCAACATATATTGTATTATTTTTATTTTTAAGACGGTGTTGTTAACGAATGGGTTGAGGATAATTTTTTCAAAAAAAAAATGTGCAAGATAAACCTTGGTCGCGATGCCCCCATCCCTCATCAGGAGATGTTGGTGGAGGGGAATCTCGTCTACACGGAGACTCCCGAGTACAAGCGCATGGTGCAGGCACAGAAGAACGTCAGCGATGTACGTCCTGCACGCACAAAGACAAAGATCCCCCGTATAGCCTGAACAGGCTGTAGGGGCAAGTGCTGTTAGCGAGCACCTATGAAGGCCGGAACGGTACACGAGGGGGTGGGTGGCCAGCACCACGCCCGACGCCTTTGTCTCTCTAGTGGCGATGTTTACTACACACCGCACCAGGTACTCGTTTGAGGCTGAGTCGACCTAGGGGAAGCCCAGGACTGGTTCAGATAATCGTCACTGGGTGTTGGCCGTGAGCGGGAATCGAACCCATGTCGCCGGGTTCATAGCGCAGCGCGCTAACCGCTACACAACCGCTCCCCACGGGCACACACACACACACCCATATCATCGTCGTCATCGTAACCGTCATTGATTGCTTCATGTCTATCGCACCTCACACAAATGGAACAAAAAAAAGTCCCGTAGAGGCGAATGGAATTAAGAAGCACATAGGTAGCTTCCGGATGCCCAACCAATATGTTCCAAGGTCGTACTCGTTACGCACAAAGTGCTTGACACAAATGAATCAAAATTCCTTGCTGATATCGTGAAGGAGCATAAACCATCACGTAGACTCCGGTCATCTTCACAGCAGCGGCTTTTGTCTCGGCGTCGAACAAAGACGGATCACCACATCACGCGCTTTCAGATGCGCTTCTGCGGCCGTCTGGAACGCTCTTCCTTCCGATATTAGGAAGCCGCTGGAGCTATGCACTTTTAAATCTACAATATATTGAGCACTCACTTCTTTAAGAACTACTTTTTGTGTTTAGTTTGTTGCCCTTCCACCCGCACGTCCGATGAGCGCGGTTGGCTACCTCCGGTGAAAATGATAAAAGCTGTATATAATAACAACAACAGTAATAAGTGGAAGTCACAGCGAGACAGGCGGGTGAGAGTGTTTACGCTTGCCTCGTGGGTGGATGGATGTGTGTGTGTGTGTGCAGGTGCAGTACAAGCGCGAGTTCAAGGAGAAGAAGGATCAATTCACGTCCGTGGCGGAGAGCTGGGACATGCGGCACGCGCGCGTCGGATCCGCCCTCGCCAGCGAGGTGAGCCGCGCGCACGCGTACAAAGATCGCCCCTTTTGTAACATCATGCTACAGGCCCAGCACTAGCTTAATCCGGCACTGACTGGCACCGTTATTAGTTGGAGCCTGTTATTAATCGGCGCTGGCAGCTAATATGCAGCCAGCCGATAAACGACCTCGTCACGGCATTGCCGACGGACTTGAGCTGTCTTGATGGCCGCCGTGAAGGAGGGCGCGCACCTGGATTTAATACGGAGATGTTCATTTACAACTACATTTCGTTTTTGATGCAGCAGTCTGCATGCGCTCCACCGAACGGTCCGACGTGGTTTGCCGTAGCTTCCACAGCATCTGCATTGGCCTGATGGGGTTGTGTTGGCTTGTGGCATTGTTGTTTTTTTTGTTATTCCCGCGGGATTTCTGGCAGTGTCTATGATCCTTGTGGTATAGCAAGCGACGTGCACTGATTGACAACTTTGCTGGCGTGTTGCTCATCATTATACAATTGTAGTGGTGATACGCGCTGGGTGTATATGTCGTGTGCCAGCGCGTATGTACGGGTGTGTGTGTGGTGACGCGCGCTGACGGGGAGGAGCAGGCGTCAGTGCGCGGGTGGGGGTAGTGCTGCTGATTGGCTGTGTGCCGGTGACGCGCGCAGAGGGAGTGATCGGGTAGCAGCGCGGTGTGATTGGTCGGGGAGTGGAAACACGCGCTGAGCGGAACCGGATCGTAGGGATAGCGCGTGGGGATTGGGTAACTGAGGAGCGGTGCCGACGTTGAGGTCCGCATCCGCTCCGTCTCCCGGGAAGAAGGGGTATATAAGGTGATGCACAGAGGAGCAGGGGCAGAAGTGGAACCATCTAAGAATGAAGACGAAGGTGCAGAGATAGAGCCCGGAGAGGAGAGTAATGGAGAGTAGAGGAGAGTAAGGTATAAGTGTGTAGCCAGCGAGAGAGAACGGTCTACACGAGCTGAGTAATGTATAGTGTGTAGCCAGCGAGAGAGAACGGTCTACACGAGCTGAGTAATGTATAGTGTGTAGCCAGCGAGAGAGAACGGTCTACACGAGCTGAGTAATGTATAGTGTGTAGCCAGCGAGAGAGAACGGTCTACACGAGCTGAGTAATGTATAGTGTGTAGCCAGCGAGAGAGAACGGTCTACACGAGCTGAGTAATGTATAGTGTGTAGCCAGCGAGAGAGAACGGTCTACACGAGCTGAGTAATGTATAGTGTGTAGCCAGCGAGAGAGAACGGTCTACACGAGCCGAGTATGCATACGGTGTAGCCAGCAAGAGAGGAAGGTCTACACGAGCCGAGTATGCATACGGTGTAGCCAGAGAGAGAGATGCAAAGTCTACACGAGGCGAGTGGAGAGTGTAGCCGAGGCGCAGAGTCTACACGAGGCGAGAGAGGAGTGTAGCCGAGGCGCGGAGTCTACACGAGGCACAGAGAGCCGGCAGCACAGAATCCAGAGTCAAGAGAAGCGCATTGTGAAGAAGAGAGGCCACGCGTTGTATTGTTACAAGTCAAGATTTAATAAAAGAAGTGTGTTCCCGTCAAGGAGTTTCCTGCCGTCATTTTCCAATACTTCATCTGGCGTCAGAAGTGAAACGGGCTTCCAAGTATGGAGACGAGGAAGACCCGTAGGACCCACGGGATTGACCGCGAGGAAGACCTGGACGACTCGGGGCCGCTGGTGGCGGGGGGTGAGGAAGAGGACTTGCCCACGCTGCAGGGTCCGTCGACGGCGCCGGCCGAGCGACCGGGGACAGACGCCGGGCTTCGTGAGGCGCACTCCCGACTGGCGGAGCTGCTGCTCGCCGCCGCGTCCATCTTGGCGGAGATCAGCTCGTCGGGAGGAGCGGGGACGGTGGGGGACATTTTACAAGGTCGCCCCGCAGATTCCCGCCAAAACGAATGGGGGATTCCCGCCATTGCGCCTGGGCCTACTTTTGGCGGGAACGGCGAGCGCCACGTGGTGGTGGGTTCCCAAGCGCGCGCATCGACGTCATCAGCGCGCGAGGGGGTCCGCCATCTTACGTCTGCTGCTGGAGCCGCCATCTTAGACACCGACGGACAGGCGGAGAGGAACCACGAGGCGGATGACTTCATTTTTCAGCAGCGCCTGCCCACGTTGTCAGCCTTCAAGGCGGAAGGCGGAGACTGGGGCCAATTTCAGCGAAGGTTTTTGGCGCATCAAGAGATGTCAGCGTGGTCCGATGCTACGGCGCTGCGGGCATTGCCCGCCATGCTGGACGACGATGCGCTCGCGGCCTTCAGGGCTGCCCGGAAGTCGGACCGCTCCACGCTGAAGGATGCGCTGGGGTTGTTGGCCAGGGTCTACGGGCCTCCCTCTACGTGCCGCCATCAGTTCTACGCAAGACGGAAAGCGGCCACGGAGACCGCGCTGGCCTATCGCACGGCGTTGCTGGCTCTTGCTGATGCTGCGTTCCCTCGGATGGACGAGGAGGGCCAAGACGCGATGGTTTTGGAGCAGCTGCTCAAGTTGGCGCAGGACCTGGGGGTCCCTATCAACACAGCTGACGAGATTGATATTTCTTCTTTGAGAGTCGCCACGAGTATTCAAGCGCACGAGGCCCTACAACGGAAGCAAGGCGTTGGTTGCAACGCTGCTGTCGTCGCAGCCCCGGGTTTGGTGGTCGCCGAACCCCAAGTCGTCAGCCCACGAGAGGAGGCGTTCGCCACGGGACGACCAGGGGACTGGAGGCCGGGGGCCCGGTCGCCTCTGCGATCGGGCCGAAAGTCGGAGCAACCAAGATCTACTCCGACCCTCGTCACGTGCTATAACTGCGGCCTCCGGGGCCACGTGGCGTCCGGGTGCCGCGCTCCGCGGCAGCGCGCCATGGGAGCTCGGCTGGACGACGACCGAGAGCCCAAGTCATCTCTACAATCCCCGGCAAGTCGCGGCACCTCACACGCTCGGCCTGTTTATTCGGCACACATGGGACGCCGCGTTGCGGCGGAGGAGGGCCGGTTAAGGTTCGGGGATTCGGTTCGGCGAGGGGGGTTCGGCCGGGACCAGGGAGACATTGAATGGGCGGAATTGGGGCATAGAATTGTGGCTGCTTCGGCGGGTTCGTCCGTTGTTACGGGATCTATTGATGGGGTTGAGATTAGGGTGTTAGTGGACACGGGGGCATCGGCAACTATTATATCGGACCTCATTTATAATATTCTTCCGGTCCAATGTCGTCCGCTGCTTCCAGTGGATGTGCCATTTTACGCCGCTAATGGGGGATCGTTGGGCATTATCGGTCAGGTTAGGGCGTCCATTTGCATTGGAGATATCAAATTGTCGGGACCCGTTTTCGTTTCGTCTTCTTTGGCAGTTCCGTGTCTTTTGGGCACTGACTTTTTGGCTAAAATGCCCATTAAAATTCTTATCGATCAACGATGCATTGAACTGCCATCGGGTCGCCGGATTTCATTTTTGACGGGCCCTACTGACATTCGGACGGCGTGCGCTACGATACAAGCGGTGGCGACGCAGACAGTGCAAGTGCCCCCGGGTTCACAGATGTTGATTCCCCTCCGGTTGCGGAAACCATGGGTGAGGGAGGCTTCGGGACAGAGTATGCTTTTGGGTCCTTCTAACAAGGCTGTCGGGGGTCTTGATTTATCGGTGGCTCACACTTTGGTGCGGGCTGACAGGGATCCGTTTGTGATGGTTTTGAACGCGGGGTCGCGACCAGCTGTCATTCCGCAGGGCACCGTGCTGGCTCACGCGGCGCAGGTCCCTGGGGATGATGGGTTGGTTGCGCAGGTGGGCTCGAGCCCCGCGCGGAACGTTGAGCCAAGGGAAGACCTTGAGTGGGTCCATTCGTTATGTGCCGCCTCGGACGATTTGTCGGCGGCGCAGTTGGGTGCGCTGCGCGAGTTGCTCATTGAATTCTCTGATGTATTCAGTAAACATAAGTATGACATTGGGTGCACGGATTTGTTGCACCATCACATTGAAACGGGCGATGCGGCGCCGGTCAGGCTAAATCCCTTCCGACTGAGTCCCGTGGAGAAGGAACATGTTCAGTCGGCTGTTAACGATATGCTAGAAGCCGATATTATTTCGCCCTCCTCTAGCCCGTGGGGAGCGCCTATTGTGCTGGTTAAGAAGCAGGACGGGTCCCTGCGATTCTGCGTTGATTTCCGTCGCCTGAATAAGATCTCTGTGGCTGACGCGTATCCGCTCCCCAGGATGGATGAGTCCCTCGATGCATTGTCTGGTGCGCGATATTTTTCGACTCTTGATTTGTTATCGGGGTTTTGGCAGTTGCCGCTCGACGAAGAGTCGAAACCTAAGACAGCATTTCGGACTCCAGGGGGGCTGTTCCAGTTTAACCGGTTACCCATGGGACTTCACTCCTCTCCAGCGACGTTTCAGCGACTTATGGAGCTGGTTTTGTCGGGCTTGCAGTGGGATACATGCTTGATTTATATGGACGATGTCATTGTTTTCAGTAAAACGTTTGAGGAACACCTCCGGCGATTGAGAGGGGTGTTCTTGCGAATGCGATCGGCTAAGTTGAAATTTAAACCGGCCAAATGTCACCTCCTTCGTAGGTCCGTTAGATACTTGGGTCACATTGTCGATTCTTCGGGGATCTCCACCGATCCCGCGAAGACGGATTGTGTCGGTTCGTGGCCGACACCTACGTCCGTTTCCGACGTGCGTAGTTTCATCGGGTTTGCTTCTTATTATCGGCGGTTCGTTGAGCACTTCGCCACTATTGCAAAACCCTTGCACGCTCTAACGGCGAAGGGAGTGAAGTTCAAATGGGGACCGGAGGAGGAGGCCGCGTTTCGCTCCCTCCGGGACGCCTTGGTGGGTGCCCCACCCTTGTGTTATCCCGATTTTGCCAGTCCCTTTTTGCTGGACACGGATGCTAGCAACACGGGCATTGGGGGGGTGCTATCCCAAGTCGTTGGGGGTGTCGAAAGAGTTGTCGCCTACGGTAGTAGGGTGTTGTCTCCGGCGGAGCAGCGCTACTGTGTCACCCGTCGCGAGCTGCTTGCCATTGTTTTTTTTGTGCAGCAGTTTAGGCCATATCTTTATGGTCGTCACTTTACAGTCCGAACGGACCACGCGGCGCTACAGTATTCATTGAGGGTCGCCCAGCCCTCGGGCCAGTTGTCGCGTTGGTTGGAAGTCCTCCAGGACTATCAGTTTACGACTACGTACCGTAAGGGGTTGCGACACACGAATGCCGATTGCTTGTCGCGGTTGTTGCCTTGTGATGAATGCGCGTGTTTGTCGGGATCGGCGCGCTGTAAACCGACGCTTGCGGGGGAGATGGGGGCACTGGCTGCGACAGCGGGCGCACCGATCGGGGATGATTCCACTGCCTCTCAGGGTCGGGACTCGCTGCTCTCGCTGTCGCTCAGCGAATGGGGCCGCCTCCAGATGGCGGACAGCTCGCTGCTAGCATTGAGCCGCAAGGTTGGGGGTCCCGAGGGGGACCAGGAGCGTACCGGCTCCTATGTACTTGAGCGGGGCGTGTTATTGAAATGGGACAGTTTGTCCCGGCGGAACGCACTCGTGGTGCCTTCCGCTGTGAGGGGGAGGGTTGTCTTGGCGGCACACGAACGCCTCTTGCACTTGGGAGTTAACAAGACGCTTGCCCTGCTTCAGCGTGACTATTACTGGCCGGGAATGGGAAGTGATGTGGTGCATATTCTGAAGGGGTGCGTTGAGTGCGCCAGGCGTAAACCACCGGCCGTGGCAGCTAATCCACCGCTGCAATCTATTCAGGTCTCGCGTACCAACGAGCTCGTTGCACTCGATATTTTGGGGCCCTTCCCAGTCACGCCGAGAGGGAATAAATATTTGTTAGTGGGGGTCGAATACTTTACCCGATGGCCTATGGCGTGGCCTCTCGCTAACCAGTCGGCAGCGGCTGTGACGGATGCCTTCGTCCAGGGCTATGTCCTGGACAAGGGGGCTCCCGAACGCCTGCTGACCGACCAAGGTAAAAAATTTTCGAGTAAATTGTTGCAAGAGGTGTGCGATCTGTTGGGTACCAAGAAGGTGCGTACCTCCCCGTACCACCCGCAGACTGACGGGATGGTGGAGAGACTCCACAAAACCTTGACTTCCATGCTGTGCCAGCAGGTGTGCGAGGCACATGTAGATTGGGACCTGCAGGTCCCGGGAGTCCTTGCCGCGTATAGAATGGCCCCCCATGCAGCTACGGGGTTTTCCCCATTCTATTTGATGTACGGTCGGGAAGCTGACCCGCCAATAGAAACGCAACTTGGCCTGTCCGCTCCACGAACTAATTCTAATTTGGCAGAACATATTAAGTTTAATATTCACAAGCTGACAGAGGCGAGGGAGGCCGCGCGGCTTAATTCGCGGGCTCGCCAAATTGCTAATGAACGGTTGCGGGCACGGAAGGTGTCCATGCACGAATGGAAACCAGGTGACAGGGCCTGGCTGCATTGCCCTCAGGCACCCTTGGCTACGTCGCCTAAATTGTTGAGACCGTGGAGGGGACCCGTGGAGGTCGTGCGCGTTGCACGGCCCCAGTGCGTTCAGATAAAGTGGGGAAAGCGCCGGTGGTACGTTCACCCCTCCCGACTGAAACCGTTCTCGCCTCCATATGGCCTCCCCTTGTGTCGTGATGGCCGGGCGTGTGACGTGACCGGCGACCCAGAGGGGGAAATGTCTCTGCCTGATCCACACGTATTTTCGCCTGATCTGCTCCCAGGTGTCTCGGAACTGACAGCTGCCGATCACCGGCGGCCGGATCTCCGCGGCGGGGCCGGCCCTTTCAGGCCCGTTCCGCGCCGTCTGGAGCAGCCGGAACCGCCGGACGGTCGTCAGTGTCCCGCCCCATACGATGGACCAGCCAGACGGACTCGCGCCAGGTCGTGCTACTTTGCATGACCTGCCTCGTGAGGAGTCGGGGCAGTTGGAGCGCCTCGTCACTGCGTGTAGTCGCAGGGACGTGGGGCGCGTTCGTTTCGAATTTGCTCGTATCGTGTTATTGTTGACTTTTCGGGTTCATTGTCAATCTGTACATAGTTATTCTTGTTGTTGTTGTTGTTGTGTTATGTTACGGGGCACACTCGGGGGGTTACGGGGTTTTTTTTGTTGGTTGTCGTTTTATCGTCGCGGTTGGTTGTTGTTAGCAGCCGGGCCGGCTGCGAGCTATGTGGGAGGGGGTGATGTAGTGGTGATACGCGCTGGGTGTATATGTCGTGTGCCAGCGCGTATGTACGGGTGTGTGTGTGGTGACGCGCGCTGACGGGGAGGAGCAGGCGTCAGTGCGCGGGTGGGGGTAGTGCTGCTGATTGGCTGTGTGCCGGTGACGCGCGCAGAGGGAGTGATCGGGTAGCAGCGCGGTGTGATTGGTCGGGGAGTGGAAACACGCGCTGAGCGGAACCGGATCGTAGGGATAGCGCGTGGGGATTGGGTAACTGAGGAGCGGTGCCGACGTTGAGGTCCGCATCCGCTCCGTCTCCCGGGAAGAAGGGGTATATAAGGTGATGCACAGAGGAGCAGGGGCAGAAGTGGAACCATCTAAGAATGAAGACGAAGGTGCAGAGATAGAGCCCGGAGAGGAGAGTAATGGAGAGTAGAGGAGAGTAAGGTATAAGTGTGTAGCCAGCGAGAGAGAACGGTCTACACGAGCTGAGTAATGTATAGTGTGTAGCCAGCGAGAGAGAACGGTCTACACGAGCTGAGTAATGTATAGTGTGTAGCCAGCGAGAGAGAACGGTCTACACGAGCTGAGTAATGTATAGTGTGTAGCCAGCGAGAGAGAACGGTCTACACGAGCTGAGTAATGTATAGTGTGTAGCCAGCGAGAGAGAACGGTCTACACGAGCTGAGTAATGTATAGTGTGTAGCCAGCGAGAGAGAACGGTCTACACGAGCTGAGTAATGTATAGTGTGTAGCCAGCGAGAGAGAACGGTCTACACGAGCCGAGTATGCATACGGTGTAGCCAGCGAGAGAGGAAGGTCTACACGAGCCGAGTATGCATACGGTGTAGCCAGAGAGAGAGATGCAAAGTCTACACGAGGCGAGTGGAGAGTGTAGCCGAGGCGCAGAGTCTACACGAGGCGAGAGAGGAGTGTAGCCGAGGCGCGGAGTCTACACGAGGCACAGAGAGCCGGCAGCACAGAATCCAGAGTCAAGAGAAGCGCATTGTGAAGAAGAGAGGCCACGCGTTGTATTGTTACAAGTCAAGATTTAATAAAAGAAGTGTGTTCCCGTCAAGGAGTTTCCTGCCGTCATTTTCCAATACTTCACAATTACAATTTTTCTTCAAAACTAGTATTGCAATCTGTTGTTTGGCACTTTTTAACTCGGAAATGCATTCGACACGTAAAATTACTGAGGATTTAAGTCAGCTATTGCGCAAAGTACGTTGGGACTGAGAAGCGTTTAGACAATTGGGTGTACAGCCACTCAAAGTTGTGCACAGCTTGCAAATTAATGAATACGTGCATTTCTGGAGTTAGCTATGATGGTGAACGTTTAGTATTTTTTTCCACCACTCATCATCATCATCATCGTCGGCAATGTTCAATCCACTGCTGGACGAAGGCCTCCCAAAGCCGTCGCAGTCTCTCACATTCCTGCAATGTAACAATCCACCTGGCAACTGCACACGAGCTGATTTCATTGCTCCATCTCCACGATGAGAGTCCGGTAAAATCTAAATGTATTGATCATTCTTAAAACAAACAAAAAAATCCTTTTGTTTGACAAGCGCCTCGTGATGCACTGTGAATCCACGACACTCCCACGTGCTTCCCTGAGATTACCGCTCCGTCTCTCCTTCGGTGGTCTCGTTTGCTCGCGTTTCTTCCCACGGCTGACGTTCTAGTGCGTGCTGGTCTTTCTGCCGAAGTGTGGCCGGTAGCGAGTTTCGCGCTGCCGTGCCAAGTGGTGCGTCCGCTTTGCGTGGTGCCATGCTTAGTAGTGCGGCCCGGCCCGAGTGATGCCGTGCCGGGCGGTGTGGCCGGGATGAGTGGTGCCAGACCGAGCGGGGTGTCCGGGGCTGCGTGCGCGAGCAGGTGAAGTATCGCGAGGCGTACGACAAGGAGATGAAGGGCCACCAGGCGAGCGGAGGGCTGGAGATCACCGCCGGCGCTCAGAGAGTCATCGAGGAGCAACAGGTGGGTGGGTCAGGATGGCACGAGGCGTTCGTAATAAGCAAATTCAGCGATAGGCTAAGGGACCCTAACCACTGCTCCCCCGATGTGGGTAGGGGTCAAGTTTTGACAGGTTTTTGCGTACCTACTCAATGGAATGCTCCCTTAGCGCACCGTGCTACAGACTCGACGACCCGAGTACGTTTCCGGCTCAGTGACAATTATCTGAACTGGTCCTTGGCCCTCCCCTAGGTTGGATCAGTCATAAATAAGTGCCTGGTTCGGCACTGGGGAGACAAAGGCGGTCGAGCGTGGTGTTGGCCACCCAACCCCTCGTGTGCCGTGCCGGCTTTCGTAGGTGCTCTAGAACAGCACTTGTCCCAACAGTCTGTAAAGGCTATATGGGGGATCTGTATCTTTTTATGCGTGTGCACACTGTGTGTTTTTTTAACAACAAAGACAAAGACCCCCCCCCCCCCCCCGTGTAGCCTTAACAGACTGTAGGGGCAAGTGCTGTTAGCGAACACCTATGAAGGCCGGCACGGCACACGAGGGGGGTGGGTGGCCAACACCACGCCCGGCCGCCTTTGTCTCCCCAGTGGCGATGTTTACACATCGCACTCAGGTACTCATTTGAGGCTGAGTCGATCCAGGGGAGGCCCAGGACCGGTTAAGATAATCGTCACCGGTGTTGGCCATGAGCGAGAATCGAACCCCGGGGTCGTCAGGTTCGCAGCGCAGCAAAGCACTAACCTCTACAACACACACACGCACACGCGTGTGCATTGCGTGTGCAAAAGCTCCGAGACTTATTCAGGCGATGCACAGACTCCAATGTCCCCCCTCCCCCCCCCCGTGCGTGTTGTCCGACAGGAGGGGCGTCAGCTGAGAAAGATCCGCGGTTCGTTCCCGGCCAACGAGACCCCAGGCTACCGCTGCGCCAAGCAGGCCCACGAGCTCGCCAGCGACGTGAGTGCCTCTCCTACCCGACTACTGCCTCGCCTGCTGGGGGAGTGGGGGGGGGGCACGGGGGGCGGAGGGGTGGGATGTACACGGGGGGGGGGGGGGGGCAGGGGGCGTTGGGGGCACAGCGAAAGCAGTGTTCGTATTCATTTAACAGTGGGAGCTGGTGATGAGAAATGTGGCCTCAAAGTGCACCTAGCATGGCACAAGAGCTGTGGTGACGTCACCGCCACTTAGTGGAGAGCGGCAGTTGTTGTTGTCAAAATTATGATTACTGGAGGGGTGCTGGAGAAGGTGGTGGTGCTGTTTTGGTGTTTTTGTGATGCTGGTGTTTGTCTTTGGTGGCGGTAATGGTGTTGTTGATGGTGGTGGCGATGTGGTGGTGTTGGTGGCAGAGAAGGCAGACGGGCGTTTGAGGATGATGGTTATGGTGGTGGTGGTGTCCGCGATTGAGTAGGTGATGGAGGAGGCGATGGTGGAATTGCCATGTGGTTGCGGTTAGCGATCGGGGAATCTGGTGGCAGAAATCTGGTTACGCCGGTGGCAAGCGCAGTTTTTGTCACCCGAGTACAGAGGCCGTGTGGATATGCAGGCAGGACCCTGGAGCTCTAAGATGTAAGTCCCGTGAGATTCGAAGAGGATAAAACAGTCCTTGACAAAGTACTTTCTGGCTGAGCCAGGTGCTAGTTAGGCTCATACAAGGTCTGCACGAGCCCGTAATTTAACACTGGCCCACGAAGCCGGCGGAGTTTTCGGAGGGTGATGCATGCCCCACGCATTTCGGAGAATCTTCCAGATAGATTTGTGGACCGGCCTGTCGTGCCAGCCGGGAGCGTCCCCGCGGTTATTTGCGACCGCGTAACCCCCATTAAACTGTACGGTTATAATTAGCCACACCGCCAACCCACACGCCACTGCCACCCCCCCCCCCCCACCTCGTGACCTCTCGTCGAAATGAGCTATTTCCCACTAATTTACGGGGGGCACTTCCTTTTAAATACCTGGGTGTAAATTGTAGGTTTTCCCACTTCTATGCCAGGAGTCGGCATCCGAAATAACATGAAGAGCCTTGACAAGGCGATCTTCCTCCCCTAACCCAGCTTAAATATACGCTGCCAAGCTTGGTGGTGTTCATTCAGACGCTGTCTTTCCGACAGACCTGTTCTTCACCTGAGGACGGCTGCTTGCGTTGTGGCCGAAATGTCGTGAGAATTGTATTATTTTATTATGTTTTATTTTTATTATTTTATTATCTCCCTTCTACGTGATTTTACCGAAAGAACCAAGAAGATGAATCCCTGCAGTCACGAAAGCTTTAAATCGAAACATTTGGAGCCTTTTATTAAAAATTTATGCAAAAGTGATATTTCAGGAGCCACAATGGCACGTCAATATGAGACGGTCACGAAGCTCCGGAGATGCAGGTTGCCGACCCCTGTTCTAGCGGCGTCCGGACAGCGTGGTTGATTGATTCAAAACACCCTCCAGAGGGGCTTTCTCGAGAGTTGCCTCGAGCCGGAGGACTTTTCGCCAGCAGTGGCTTGAACCGAGATACCGTGGGACTGCATCTCTACCCTTGGTACTCAAGCCGCGTCAAGCCGCGTCATCATCGTCTCGTGCCGCGGCACCGTAACGATGAAATAGTCCGTCAATAGAGGTTAAAGCTTTCGTGACTGCAGGGATTCATATTCTTGGTTCTTTCGGTAAAGTCACGTAGAAGGGAAATAATACAAAATATAAATATTGTTTTATAGTTTTATTATTTTATTGTTTCCCTTTTACGTGACTTTACCGAAAGAACCAAAAATAATGGAGGTGCAGTCAATCCCCCCCCCTCCCCCGTTGGAATCAAATCCCGGTTGGCTGCACTGAAATGAGTGTGCCTAGGGGCTTACGTTAAAAACATAAGGGTACAAAACTCTTGGAAATTAAGACTCTTGGAAGATGCCAGGGTAGTTTAGTTTTTTTTTTCCATAGCGATGTGCCAAAGGGGTATGGGTTGAGTATCAGTGTACGCGTGAGGCTGTACTTTCCTCTCCCTGCTCCATGCAGAGTGACTAATTGCAGTCGGAGTGTTATTTAAATTCGGTTTTCAGTTACCTCCATAGCTGCCAACTGGTCCTCATCGTGTCGCATAACAAACAGCAGCCTTCTCGGGAATTAGCGGGTGAGCAAGCGGAGTGGTGATGGGCAGCAGGCAGGGTGAGCGATCGTTTGTGTGTGAGTGGGGAGGTGAGCGATGATAATTGTTTTTTTTACCCTTTTATCTGCCAACAAAACTGACACCTTTTTGACACCTGCACCTTTTGGGCGTCATCTGGTCCAACACCATGTGAGACTAGGCTCGAAGGAAAGCTGTCTCGGGTGTGGACCAATCAACTTCAAGGACAGTGCATACATTATCAGAGTTGTGTTTTTTGTTTGCATTACGACTGCAGGTATTGTGGTCTATGTAAACATGACTCCTTGTAAAAAAGGTGTCAGTTTTGTTGCCAGATAAAAGGGTAAAAAAACAATTATCATATTTTTCTACTGGCAAATGAGGTTCCATTGGTGTAGAGGTGAGCGATGTCGGTGAGGGATGTTGGTCAGCGTCGTCTGAGCCCGCTCGCGCGTGCGTCGTGCGCAGGTCAAATACAAGGCAGGGAGGGAGCAGATGAAGGGCGCTGCGCGGTTCCACTCGCTGCACAGTGAGGGAAACCTGGAGCTGCAACGCACGCAGAAGGTCAACAAGCTCGTCAGTGAGGTCAGTACCACAGCCACATCACCACCACTCATAACAACAACAACCATAATTATAATGCAATCAAGTGAAGCTGAAGAATCTCAGTTCCGTTAGACCGTTTGGAGCCGCATGTTCGAGGCCAACCTGCCATTTGAGCGATCTAGATTTGGAAAAAGGTTTTTCTACCAATGCCCAAAGAGCCGCGGATCCAGAATTGGACTCCTCAGCCACGTCAAGAGCCACCACCAAAGCTGATGGACATCATCTTCGGACCCCGAGGGACTGCCAACGACTAATAATACAGTAAATATGAAATCAACTTATAATCATAAAAAATGATCACGTTATATTTATGCGGGTTGTATACTGCAGGTCGAGTATCCAGCATCAGTGAGAGTAAAGTAAAACAACAACAACGACAACGGCAACGCAGCCGTTGCGTTGCGATTCCGCTGAGCGTGAACCCCTCGCGGGCAATCCCCGTGCCACCCCCCCTGTGCCCCCCCTCACTTTCGACAGAACGCGTACCGGAGGGACATGAAGAGCGCCAAGGGGCACAGCGTGAACTACTGCGAGACGCAGCAGTTCAAGAGCGCCAGCAAGGCCGGGGATCTCGCCAGCGACGTGAGCGCCGCACACGCAGCGCCCGGGATCCCACCGCGCGCTCCGGTTGGGCCCTCGCGGAAACGTGGCGGCTCTTCACGCTTCGCGGTCACACTTCGCTTCATTCGACCCGCGCGTTGGGTGGAGGGGGGCTGCACGACGCGAATTTTACTTTTTGCGCTGCGTTGCACCGCTAGCTGGGTAGTTAACCTCGCGTTCAATAAACCCTCGGAGCCAGGATGAACGTCCGACTCCAAACGTCATTTATTGAGTTTAACGAGGTTAACTACTCAGCTAGCGGTGCAACGCAGCGCACAGCGAGGCCGAGACAAAAAAAAAGACATTGGTCAACGATCTTGATTTGAATCTTTCGTGACTGCAGGAATCCATACTCTTTGGTTCTTTCGGTAAAGTCACGTAGGTATAAAAACTCCGTGATATATTATTTTTTTTTATTAAACTTTTCTACCTACGTGACTTTACCGAAAGAACCAAACAGTACGGGGGTCAACAAATTTACGTCGAGCGTTGCGGGATCCTTGTTGGCACGAATGACGTGATGTAAAAATGAAAGTGTCATCATGAAGTATCGCCGCGTCTTCGCGTGGTGTCGGCGAGCAGCTCAAGTACAAGGAGGCGTACGAGACGCAGGTGAAGGGCCACTACGCCGGCGTGGCAATGGTGGACAAGCGCACCGAGCACTGCATGAAGGTGGCCAATCTGGCCAGCAAGGTGAGCCCAGCCACCACGTCCCCCTCTGCCCAACCTCCGGCTCGTCGCGATGCCGCCAGCCGCGGCATTGGGCTCATTTAGCGTCTAACCCTCGGCAACGCGCTTGGGCCAAGCGTGGCTGGCTACGTACGGTGGGAACGAAGTTCAACAGAACAACCACAACCGCCGTTCGCCACTAATTGGCAGGGATGTCACCACGGCGCTTGTGCCAGGCCACCAGGGACGTGCGGTCCGGGGAGGCAGGGGAGGCACAGCCTCAACTGTCATACTCCGATGGAAATAGCTGTTAAGAAAAGTAAAAAATAAGAAACTAAAAATTTAGATCTTTCCACTGATCTGTGTTATAAATGTCATTTCTGTACGATTCCAATCATTTTTATAGTCAGAATCGCCAAATTTGCGGAGCTCCGCTGCAAATACAGGGAGAGACGAGAGGTGAGGCAGCGACGAGCTCAGCCTCCCTCTGATTGCGCAACCCCTCAGTAACTGGATGGAGCGTGGGCAATAAGCGCGCGCCTGTTACTATCACAGTATGTCACCAATGTAATGTTTGTAGACCCCTTCATTTCATGTCCTCGCCTTCCATACTCCAGGTAACTTATTTCACGTATGTGTATAAATATATTTAGGCTCGCTGGTCTCGTCATGAAACTGCAATGAAAAAGCACCAGGGGAGGCAGCTATCACATCTACCTCACTGAGGGGGCCGTGTCAGACACGCCCCCCTCACTGCAGACCACGTGAACTTTAAGGCCACGCGAAGTGTCGAACGCCCGCTGACAGGAGGTCACCTGGGACAGACCCAGGTGCCATGGCTCGACTGACTGAAATGACCGGCAGATGCACCACCTGTGCCCACTACTGTGCCAACTTGCTGTGTATTAGCCGCCCAGCGCTCAGCTCCATTGAAGTTCAACAAACGTGCAACGAGACGCGTGCACTACGATCTTGACACTTTGTCCTTACTCATCTAAACAAGCACCACGAATTTTCTCTGCGCAGAGGAACTACCGCGCGGAGTACGAGGAGGACAAGGCGTACGTCAACTTCCCAGCCACCGTCACGCCCGCGTACGAGTCGCACAAAAAGCAGGAGCTGTACCGTGACGTAAGCACCCAAATACGCTCGTATGGAGAAGTCTGAAACATCATGCACACGCACCCGCAAAGCGCACTTGACTACAGCATTAAACAGCAAATATCACCAGTCGCTCGTCCATGACTGCAGGGTTAGGGAATTGGTCCAACACCGAGTGACTGCTCTGACTGTACCAGGCGCCCTGGTGTGCATCATGGGACCTCTGTTGGCAGTCTCAAAATATAAGAATAGGTTTTTACCCTTTCTGGCAACTAAACAGTTTGTGTTAATACGTGAAAACACCAAACTGAAACCTTTTGCAAGGAATCATGTCTGCGTGAACCACACATGACAGTGGCATTGTCTTTGTGCTGTTCGCCTTTTGGCGTTGACCTCTGGTCTAACGCTGTTTGAGACTAGGCTCTAAAGAAAGCTGTCTCTGGTGTGGACCAATCAGTTTCAAAGACAATGCACGTACTGTCAGAGCGTGTTTTTTGTTTGCATTCTGACCACAAGTATGTGTGGTTAATGCAGACATGATTCCGTGAAAAAGGTTTCAGTTTGGTGTTTTAACATATGAACACAAACTGTTTTGTTGCCAGAAAGGGTAAAACCTATCCTTATACCTTGGTGTGCGTCACATGTATCTCGCGCGTACTCTACGATTACACGATGCATAATAAATCCTCATCCTGCATCCATACTCAATAGCTCCATCTCTGTGTGATCCACCAACCTCACTCACGAATCGCTCGATTAGAGGCGCGCGACAGGACAGCGTGACGATTCCGTACATCGAGGGACTCCGGCGCCCTAGGATAACGCCTGCCGCTGCTACAACCGTGGCTGCCCGTGTTTCCACAGCCCCAGTACCGCCAGCGCGTGGAGAAGCTCAAGTTCACCAGCGTGTCGGAGACTCCCGAGATCGCGCAGGCCCGGATCAACGCCCACCAGCTCAGCGACGTACGTGGGGGGGGGTCAGGGTCGTTTGAAGGAAAAAAAACTGAGGTGGTTTCCGTGGATGTGACGGAGCTTGGTTGTGTTCGCGAAGGAGGAGTTTGTGCCAGGGTGATGAGGTTGTGGGTGCCACGGTGGCGAGATGTTAACTACCTCGCCTGGTATACAGGAGGTCGTGCTTTGATCCCGACCCTGACGCATGGAAAACTTGGCGTTTGCGTGTTCTCTCTCTCCCTGTGGTCGCGTGGATTTTTCTCCGGGTCCTCCGGTTTTTCCCCCCTCCGCATTTAGAATCAGCGTGCATTTAGGGCATTTGGCTGCTAGAATTTCCCACGTGATAAGTCACTTCGTTATGTGGCCAGGCGGTTTCTGAAAAATAGCCGTATAGCGCAGTACCTGCTAAAAAATGAAAAAAATTGCTTAAGTTTTGAAGTCGGGGAAGATCGTTCACATCGTCAAGGATGCGGAGAGAGCATTCGTGACCGCACCGCTCTGCGTAGGCCGTCGCGGTTCGTGCCGCGATGGGTTTTCCGGGTCGTGCCGCGCGTCGTTGGGCGCACTGTCCGAAGTGCCGCTTCTCGCGGCCGGCAGCTACTTCAGCAACTGCTCCAGAAACTCCTGAAAAAGGCCCACCTCTGCACGCGGAGCGAAACGTCGGACAACGTTTGCCGAAAGACGCGCGGCGCAGCCCGCAGAAACGCTGCATTTCTCACGTCGTCGCCTCGTTTCCCCCCCCACCCCCCCGTGGCATTCCGCAGATGAACTACCGGGCCGACTACGAGAAGAACAAGACGCGCTTCACCATCACGCAGGACAACCCGCAGATGGAGCACGCCAAGGCGAGCGGAGACCTCCTCAGCGACGTGAGTGCTCGTTACCCAGGCGTCGGCTCGTGTGTGCGTATGTACATACGTGCGTTGAGCGATTTTTGCACCGCACGTAGCCAACCGTGCTAATCGGAGGTGTTCGTGGGAACGTAAGAATGTACGTATGTATTTTGAACTTCTTTCGCAACTGTATGTAGCCAACCGTGATAATTGTAGGTGCGGGGGGAAGGACAACAAACTAAATACAAAAAGCAGTTCTAAAGAAATGAGTTTTCAATTTAGATTGTTTTTAAATGCAAGCTTAAGTGGCTTCCTAATATCTGAAGAGTGTTCCAGACTCCCGCCGAAGTGCATTTGCAGACATTGGTGTGAGTAGGTGTTGTGCCGTGTCTGTTTTTCCGTTTCTGCTGCTTCGTGGAACTTCGAATCATGATGGATGCCTCCCACGCCGCGGTTGCCTTCACCAGATCAAGTACCACGAGCAGTGGCAGAAGACCAAGGGCAAGGGCTTTGAGATGAAGATGGACGACATCTCGCTCCTGGCCGCTCGCGCCTCCGGGGCGTTGGCAAGCGACGTGAGTCTCTCCCGCGACTCGGCTCCCCCCCCCCCTCCCTTTCCGGCTTCCCGCGTGGCGATGGCTACCGTCGACCGTGGCAGCGTGGCGGAGGCCCGCGGCTGACGTGCCGGATGTTCCGTGTGCGCAGATTAAGTACCGGGAGGCTTACGAGAAGACCAAAGGCCGATCCGTGGGATCGTCCGAGTACGACACCAAAACCCTGCACTCAATGCACGCCGGCAGGCTGATGAACGAGGTGAGGAGTGAGCACGGTCAGGTTTTGCGTGCTATGAAGAAGGGTCATTGTCTGAAACGTCGCCTATTACCGTATACATACTTTTTCCGTTTAAGGCCACATTGTTTTTGACGAATGCGTTGTGCCTGCCCGGAGTGTGGTTTAAAATCTGTCTCTGTGCACCAGATCTCACTTCCCACCATCGTGACCCATTCCAGTTATTCGTCGATCGAGAACACCATTTTCTTCCCCAGATGCACCCATTGCCTGTCAGTGAATGTAGCCGAATGGGTCTGTGCGGCAGTGTGAGTGTTACTTATCCCATTCCAATGAATCTTTCATCGTCTCTGGACTCTCCCTGCCCTCCCCCCCAACCCCGCACCGTCCCCGCAGCGCGAGTACAAGAAGGGCTTCGAGGAGGCCAAGGGGCGGCTGCACATGCCCATGGACATGCTGCAGATGCAGCACGCGCAGAAGGCGCAGAGCCTGGCCAGCGACAGGGACTACCGCACGCTGCTGCACCGCTACACCGCGCTGCCCTCTGACCTCAAGGTGGAGTGGGCCAAGAAGGCCCACCAGCTGCAGAGCAACGTGAGTGAGCGACCCGCCTGGCTCGTGCTCGCTTGCTTGGCCTCGGCACTCCAGCCAGAGCCGCCCTTGTCGCTGACGGTCACTGTGTGCGTGTGCGCTTGTGTACGTGTGTGTGCGCGTGTCTCCGCACAGATGGATTACAGGGCGGACCTGACGTGGATGAGGGGTGTGGGCTGGGGTGCTGAGGGCAGCCTCAACATGGAGCAGGCCAAGAAGGCCGGGGACATCCTGAGCGAGGTGGGTCTCAATGATGTCCACGATCTCATCACAAACTTCCACGAGCACCCATGTTAAGATTATGTGAATAAAACCAGAATCTTGCAGTCTATTAGGAATGACTGTGTGCATCTAACCCGTGTTTGTGTGCGCGTGTACGTTTGTGCGTACATCTCGGTCGGTTCGCCCACAACACATGGGGTCTGTCGGGTGACCTCCTGCTAGTGAGCCTTTGACACTTTACGTGGCCTCAAAGTGCACATAGCCTGGCACAATCGCTGCGGTGATGTCACCTTAACTCAGTGGTGAATGGCGGCTGCTACTGCTGTTGTTGATGTTGTTCGTGCGATCAGCCCAAGTACCGCCAGCGCGTGGACCAGCTCAAGTTCACCAGCGTGTCGCAGACTCCCGAGATGGCGCAGGCCCGGATCAACGCCCACCAGCTCAGCGACGTACGGATCACTTGAGTTGATCAAACTCTTTCTGTTTAGCTCATAAGAAACCGCACCAGTGCCGCTTTATCCTAGCAGCAAAAGTAGCACATGCTACGGGCCCGGCACTTTTCAAGGGCCCCGCGCTAAATGCTTTAAAGCTATAAATTCCAGTTCAGTGATTCTGCACCTGCTCTAATACTATAGTACTATACTGCCTTCAACTTTTACGAACGACTGGGTGTTTAAGGTTAGCGATTTGTCGTATTATCTGACTGTATAGTAAATAAAAAAAATACAATTACTTTACTATGCAAGTAAAAAATGTGTGTTTTAATATTTACGTGTTATATTTTTACTTAGGGCTGCTTAATAACATATGCTACAGGCCCCGCACTAGCTTAATCCGGCACTGAACCGCATCAGCCAGGAAAATGTGTGCGGGGCAGAAACACGATGGTAATTATTAAAATAACAAGTATAACCCGTAAAAACAAAGTTTTTCACTATAAATCCCTTATATGTGTGGTGGCTAGAGTCCTCTCGTCCTCTGGCTTGAGATGGCTGCCACCTATGGGTCAGATGATTGCATTGCACCATTAAGCAATTGGTAATTAAATATAATATTTTTGTCCTAAAAAGTGTAAAATTTTGGGAAAAAAATGTCACGAACATTAATTGTCACGCACAACGAGTCTGTGTGGAATATGTCAGCTCGATTGGATCACGGGCAGTGGGTTAAAAAACGACCAAAAGATTTGCACGGTCGTAAGCAAGCAAGCGAACTTAATATAAAGGATTTAAAAAACGTTGGATCTGAAAAGCGCAATAAAAAGTCTCTGCATCCTTTGCGCATCAACATTAGAGGGCCATTATTATTTCCAGCTCGCGGCTGTTCACAGACTGTGCAGGATATATGCTAGAATGGTGTTGTCATCTCAACAAGTTATGCATGGCAGCATCTCTGTTGTGCTTTCATAGCCTCAAACGTTTTTTGCGGAATTGTTTTCATCGCATTCATATTAATCAAACGTGTATGTTTGGTGATATAAATAGTAAAAACAAAAAAACGCGCAGAACCCTCGAGCTGTTGCGAGTGTGTCCTTGCTCCACACCGTGTCTCCCGAATGTGCAGACGAGCTACCGCTCTCAGTACGAGCAGAACAAGTCTCGCTACACCCTGACGCACGACACCCCTGAATTGCTGCAGGCCAAAGCCAACGCCAGCACCTTCAGCGACGTAAGACATCTTGACAGCCGTCGCACAGCAACGTCTTAAAAAGTTTCGACGGTGACACGATCCTTGAACAACAAAAAACCTAATCAGTTTCACTGTCATCGCCTTTATTAATTACACTGGTCAAAACAATTTTTCTGGCATAAGGTATTCTAACGGTTTTAAGGGGTGCTGATTCCAAATCTGGCATCAGTTTTTGACTATCACATCAGGTTTTTGAGATATCAAATATTGCATTTTCAATAAAAACTGCAGAAGAAAAATATTAAATAAATGTGGATATCTACATAAAATGATATTATAAACACACTATCCTAAAAATACAGCACCATATTTTAACACTAAAGCAGTCACTGACT
Organism: Lampetra planeri; assembly: GCF_965212315.1. NCBI lineage: Eukaryota > Metazoa > Chordata > Hyperoartia > Petromyzontiformes > Petromyzontidae > Lampetra > Lampetra planeri. The sequence goes on from NC_136115.1 coordinate 5,039,617, forward strand.
CGCAACAACTTGCAATCATAAGTGACAGAGTTAATTTCGGGTAATATCAATGAAAATGGGGTATGCCGATAGCATAAAAATGAGATAGAGCAAATCTGAGATCAGATTTGGAATCAGCACCCTGAAATTAGTCTAAAACAGCTGCAAAAGTGCAGGCCAGAATTTTTTTTTTGTTGACCAGTGTTATATAAGCTTCTTGGAAATAACATCGATCATTGTGTTTGTGACAATTCAGGCTTTGTTGTTTTGCAGCATGGCTATACATTTCTCCCTTTACATCCTAACCGACTCCCAAGACACTAGGGCTTGAACATTTCTTTTTAAAAGCCTCACATAGCTTCGTTCGGGAACGTACGAACGGTTGCCGTCGTTTGTGACTGGTGCCTCTACGCCGTGTTTGCCTTCACCAGCTCAAGTACCACGAGCAGTGGGAGAAGACCAAGGGCAAGGGCTTTGAGATGAAGATGGACGACATCTCGCTCCTGGCCGCTCGCGCCTCCGGGGTGTTGGCGAGCGACGTGAGTCTCTCCCGCGACTCGCCCCCCCACCCCCCGGTTTCCCGCGTAGCGACGGCTACCGTCGACCGTGGCAGCGTGGCGGAGACTCGCGGCTGATGTGCCGGATGTTCCGTGCGCGCAGATTAAGTACCGGGAGGCTTACGAGAAGACCAAAGGCCGATCCGTGGGATCGTCCGAGTACGACACCAAAACCCTGCACTCCATGCACGCCGGCAGGCTGATGAACGAGGTGAGGAGTGCGCACGGTCTTGGGTAAAAATTACACCTTGAAAAAAAATATTTAACAAAGAATATAATAGGTTCTTTAGCCATTCAGCGGGGCTGGTTGTGAGCCGGTAAATTGCTTAGGAATGGCGTGACAATACTTGTGCGTACATGGTCAGCCTCGTGCCACCTCTGCTCTTTTGTGCGGCGCGCTGCGCAGAGGACCAACCGATTTTGGGAACCGCAAAAAAGTTCTAAATCGATGTCCACGTTCTTTAGCCGTCCAGCGGGACTGGTTGTCACCTGCAGGATCGCTTTGGTGCTGCCGCTAAATCAGCGTTCTTCATTGCAACGCCCGCGGGGCCACTGGCGGCCTTAAGCACGGCCCCTGACGTGCCCCCCCCCCCTCGACTATACACAACGAGTGACAAACACCCCCCATCATAAGCATCATCGTTCAGTCAAATCACAATGGTTATGAAATGCGTGGCGGCCCTCGCACGCTGATGATGTCTTATCGGCGATAGTGGCGGCCCCCCTCCACCTCTGAAAATGTGTGAAGAGCCACTGCTGCTAAATATTCGCGATGAGCGGCGGTTGAACCCATGTGCTCCGGCGTTTGCTCCGTTCTGCGGCCGCAGTTGGTGCTGCCCCCGCTTCACGAGCTGTCGGTCATGACGTGAAGTGAAGCAATCGACCTCAACGCAGGACCCCCTTCCCAGAGAGGGTCTTGAGTCTAGACGAAGTTCTGCTGGGTCAAGGGCTTTATTATTATTATTGCCTGTGCAGTCTTCCGTCTCGTCGTAGTATTGCGTGGTGTGGATATCCGAGCTCATCTGGATCTCTGCAACAAAAACTAAAACTAGACGATGACATCCCCATGACAGCTCATCTCTTTTTAATTGAACAACAGGAGTTTTGTGATGCGGTGTTCGCGTAGCGGCACACAAAGCACATAATACAAACTCAATGTGTTCGTTTTAACACGTAGCAGGCTATCGCGACCAATGTTACTCTTAATAAAGGTTTTTGGGTTAGATCGCGTAAGTATAAATGTGTCGAAACCCTCCACCACCCAACACGGCCAATCAGTAAGGGATTTGTCACATAAACCAAACGCCAATTAGTTACTACTCCAGCCCATCGGTGTGTTGAAGAGTGAATCCACAACATTTACAAGTTGAGTTCCGTGACGTTTCGCTGGTAATTACACCCGGCATCATCGTCAACATCACTGCTCTGAAGGGGAAACAATATACAGAGTAGGCGGTGTTTCTTCAAGATCATGTTTAACCTTCTGCACTGTGGGATGATGCCCGATTGATTCATATGCAATAAGGGTTTCGAGTGATTTATCTCAGCACTATGATCTCATTGTTGAGCACTCCTGATGTGGCTCCCACCACCGTCCCCGCAGCGCGAGTACAAGAAGGGCTTCGAGGAGGCCAAGGGGCGGCTGCACATGCCCATGGACATGCTGCAGATGCAGCACGCGCAGAAGGCGCAGAGCCTGGCCAGCGACAGGGACTACCGCACGCTGCTGCACCGCTACACCGCGCTGCCCTCTGACCTCAACGTGGAGTGGGCCAAGAAGGCCCACCAGCTGCAGAGCAACGTGAGTGAGCGACCCGCCTGGCTCGTGCTAGCTTGCTTGGCCTCTAGCCTCCATCCTGTATTCCGTTCGCAATGCGTGCGTGTGTACGTGAGCGGTAGTGCAACAGTTAGCGCGCTGCGCTACTATCTGGATGAGTTTGATTCCCACTCACGGCCAACACCGGTGACGATTATCTGAATTGGTCCTGGGCCTCCCCTAGATTCACTCAGCCTCAAATGAGTACCCAGTGTTGTGTTTAAACATCGCCACTGGGGAGACAAAGGCGGCGGGGGCGTGGTGCTGGCCACCCACCCCCTCGTGTGCCGTTCCGGCCTTCATAGGTGCTCGCTAACAGCACTTTCCCCAACAGTCTGTTTAGGCTACACAGGGGATCTTTGTCTTTGTGTGTGTATCCGCACAGATGGATTACAGGGCGGACCTGACGTGGATGAGGGGCGTGGGCTGGGGGGCGGAGGGCAGCCTCAACATGGAGCAGGCCAAGAAGGCAGGGGACATCCTGAGCGAGGTGGGGCAACGCTGACCTCATAACTTTTTTTTTTCACTTGCTGATTGGGTCTGTGATGTGGGGATTCCTCGGAGTGTCACCAACGCCTCTGTGTCTTCCATTGACGTTGTTCTGCAAATCTCATCAACTCATTTGTCATCGCCTGTGCTCCTCTCTGTGCATTGCGTGCACAGCGAAGAGCACGGTGGGACGGTGGTTGTTTTTTTGTTGCAAGATGATTACAAAAATTCCTGTTTAGATTCTTAGCCTTGCACGTATGTTGTACTTTTTTCGCACCGCACGTAGCTAAGCGTGCTCATCGGAGGTGCAGGAAAGAAGCAACACAGCTGGCAAGAAGTAACTGATTCTGCCCTAGGCTTTCCGTAGGTTGACTCAGCCTTAAATGCGCGGCTGATGCAGTGTGTAAACATCAGGACTGCAAAGGCAAACCTGGTCTGGCGTCGTGATGGTAACACGACCTCCTCGCGTTAAGCGATGGCCTTGATGAGAGCTCACTGATGGATATTAATATAGTTGTTGTTGTTGTTGTTGTCTTGTTTGTTGTTGTAATTTGCTGACCCGCCCCTCCTGGACACCTGTGAAAAAGAGCTTCATAGCCCATCGGATACCTCCAGTCTCCATAAATATCCCGATTCTGAATAGCCCCAACAGTTCCTTGTGGCGTCGCGGGTTTGGGGGGGGAGAAACTTCACTCTAATCTTCGTCCGTGTTTTTGTTGTTGTTGTTTTCACGACGTCTCTCAGCCCAAGTACCGGCAACGGGCGAAAGACTTCAAGTTCACCAGTGTGTCGGAGACGCCGGAGATCGCGCAGGCCAGGATCAACGCGCGTCAGCTCAGTGACGTACGTGCTGGATGAGGACGTTGATGAAGGGGGCGGCGGGGGTCAGAAAAGACCAGGGAAATGTTATCCTCCGATTGCCCTTCATCTACGTTGGGTCATCGGGCGCGAGTGACGACGGCTAATATTCCTGTTTAACCTTAATTAGCAAGTCGAAACCGATTTAAAGCTTTCGTGACTACAGGGATTCATCTTCTTGATTCTTTCGGTAAAGTCACGTAGAAGGGAAATAATAAAATAATATAAATAAAACATAATAAAATACAATTCTCACGACGTTTCGGCCACAACGCAAGCAGCCGTCCTCAGGTGAAGAACAGGTCTGTCGGAAAGACAGCGTCTGAATGAACACCACCAAGTGGTGTCTTTCCGACAGACCTGTTCTTCACCTGAGGACGGCTGCTTGCGTTGTGGCCGAAACGTCGTGAGAATTGTATTTGATCAAGTTTCATTTTTATTATTTAATTATTTCCCTTCCACGTGACTTTGCCGAAAGAACCAAGAAGAAGTCGAAACCGGTCAAAATTGGCCTACTTGATTTTCACGTTCGTTGGTCTTTTTGTCCGCGCTGTGGATGCCGTGAATAGTCCACTCCGAACGCTCTAAGAGCGGTGCGTCGCCCTATGTTGGACGACGATCTGCGGATGGGAACATCACAGGAGCTGCTTCTGAAATCCTTCATCCTTACCGGCACTTTCACACCGGCATGACTCCCAAACTGATCATTTTTATTCTTACAGCCAAGAGTTAAACACGTGTGTAAAAAAAATCAAGTCTTCCATCCAGTCTTAGACGACCAAGCTGAGACCATCAACTTCCTACACTTGAGAATCTGTTTTGATCACGGGCTGCTGCTGGGATTCACACCCAGGATGTCAGTGGTGCCAGTTCAGGGCTCTGCCACCTCGCCACCTCTAGGGATTGCCTCCTTCAATCAACGCCGGTGCCAAACGTTGCTTCAGAATGCCCATCGTCGGAAAGGACTGTCTTGTCAGAACAAAAAAAGTAGTGCGTATGCGCCCTCGTTCACTGTCCATCTGCTGTGTGTGCAGACGAACTACCGCTCTCAGTACGAGCAGAACAAGTCTCACTACACCCTGACGCACGACACCCCAGACCTGCTGCAGGCCAAAGCCAACGCCAGCACCTTCAGTGACGTGAGTTCCACGTCGCGTTCTAGAGAAAGCACAACACGCGATTCGTTTTCGTTCACGTTGGATTAAAACGCACCTTGAATAGCAGGTGCGCCGATTTGTTTCGCCAATTCAGGAAACACGATCACAATACATCCCCTTATCCGCGAAAGCGCATTGGTCAGTCTCCAACAGGTGGGAAAGGAAAAGAAAGCTGGGGTGGGGAAGAGGGTTGATGGGAATCAAACGACGTCAACTGGTGGAACAACCTCGAGCCAACCCGGTCGGTGTCAAAGGGGTTAATTGGCCGGTCCAGGTTCGGATCTGGGGAGTAGAGACAGAGCGGCCACGGTATCTCTTCCAGGGTGACAGCCGCCGCAATTATATTCGCAGTGAAGTGTTTCGCACCTCATGTCGCCGCTGAGTGAAAGTTTCGTTCGGAGGAAGTGTGTGCCGTGCCTTTCACTTTGTACGCACGTTGAACTTCTATATAGCCAACCGTGCTCATCGGAGGTGCGCTCCGCTTGCTCGCGTGCGCTCACCTCTCCCCCGCAGCTCAAGTACCGCGAGCAGTGGGAGAAGACCAAGGGCAAGGGCTTTGAGATGAAGATGGACGACATCTCGCTCCTGGCCGCTCGCGCCTCTGGGGTGTTGGCGAGCGACGTGAGTCTTTCCCGCGACTCGGCTCCCCCCACCCCCCCCCCCCCCCCACGGCTTCCCGCGTGGCGATGGCTACCGTCGACCGTGGCAGCGTGGCGGAGGCCCGCCGCTGACCTGCCGGATGTTCCGTGCGCGCAGATTAAGTACCGGGAGGCTTACGAGAAGACCAAAGGCCGATCCGTGGGATCGTCCGAGTATGACACCAAAACCCTGCACTCCATGCACGCCGGCAGGCTGATGAACGAGGTGAGAAGTGCGCACGGTCTTGGGTAGAAATTATTCCTTGAAAAAAGAAAATGTGCGCTCGTTGAACTTACGCATATTTAATAAAGACTATAATAGGTTCTTTAGCCATTCAGCGGGGCTGGCTGTGAGCTGGTAAATTGTTTAGGAATGGCGTGACAATACTTGTGCGTACATGGTCAGCCTCGTGCCACCTCTGCTCACGCTTCAGCGCCGTTCGGATTGCCGTCCTCGGCTATGCTCTGGGTTTTCCGTAAATACTCTCTCGAGTTGCTTCGTTTCCTGTTCACCCGACTGAACTAAACACCTTAAAAGAAGAATAAAGAGAACATACTCATTATATGGCTGTCACTCATTCATTCAATCCATTCATCATAATTTACTGTCACCAACTTCGCTTTGACCGAATTCACGCATCATCACAGATTTGCCCCCATTGCTTCCTCTCATCTATTTCATTCACCTCATCACCGCCATCACATTCTATATTCTCTGTAAAGCGCCTTGGTTAAGGCGCAATCTAAATTTTGTTTCGGTAGGATAAGGTTCGCAAGTTCGAGACGCCATCGCGGACAACTGGATATTATTTTTTTAGTTACCACCTCTGCTACCTACAAAATATCTCATTGCATATTTCCCTCTATGAAGGTGTGGGAATGTGCCAAGGCGTATGGCAAGGATATTTCGTTTACTTGAAGGAATATCAAAAGTATTCCATAATATCCCTTCTCGGGGACACTCAAAACACACACGGGGCGACTCACGGCTCTGCGAGAGTTCCGTACGGCAACTTTGTCTCATCCCACGACGCAGACAGCCAAGTTGGATTGCCATTTGGAAAAGACATTTTGAAAAGAAAATTTTATTTTTCACTCATGCCCCACCCCCCGCACCGTCCCCGCAGCGCGAGTACAAGAAGGGCTTCGAGGAGGCCAAGGGGCGACTGCACATGCCCATGGACATGCTGCAGATGCAGCACGCGCAGAAGGCGCAGAGCCTGGCCAGCGACAGGGACTACCGCACGCTGCTGCACCGCTACACCGCGCTGCCCTCTGACCTCAACGTGGAGTGGGCCAAGAAGGCCCACCAGCTGCAGAGCAACGTGAGTGAGCGACCCGCCTGGCTCGTGCTCGCTTGCTTGGCCTCGGCCCTCCAGCCAGAGCCACCCTTGTCGCTGACGGTCACTGTGTGTGTTTGTGTATGTGTGTGTACGTGAGTGTGCGCGTGTCTCTTTGTGGGAAGTGGCGGCGTAGTAGTTAGTGCGCTGCGCTACGGCCAACACCGGTGACGATGCTCTGAACCGGTCCTGGGCCTCCCCTAGGTCGCCACTGGGGGGACAAGGGCAGCCTGGCGTGGTGCTGGCCACCCACCCCTTCGTATGCCGTGCCGGCCTTCATAGGTGCTCGCTCGCAGCACTTGCCCCAAGAGTTAACGCTACACGGGGAATCTTTGCCTTTGTGTGTGTCTCCGCACAGACGGATTACAGGGCGGACCTGACGTGGATGAGGGGCGTGGGCTGGGGGGCGGAGGGCAGCCTCAACATGGAGCAGGCCAAGAAGGCCGGGGACATCCTGAGCGAGGTGAGGATCGGTGACTTCGAGGGCCTCGTCACAAACGACTCCGGCACCAGTACGAGATCGTCTTTTAGAATCTACCACCGTGTGCAGGGTCTCAGGAGTAACCGGTTCAGCACTTCTACCTGGGATGTGGCCGCGTGGTAGCGTGCTTGCTGCTTGTTAAACAGCCTAATGGTAAAAAGAAAAATCAATGTTAAGAAGTAAATCAATTGAAACGCAGCCTCGCTGTTAGAGCCCCACGGCCGCCCTGGTTAATACTGCAGGTGCATTACCAACAATGGACGTTAAAGGTTACCGTGACGCTATTCGAAAAAAGTAGGCCATCCGTGCCGATGTAGTAGTTCACATTTTGATAAATTCACTGACGCATTACCTAATCGTGAAGCCGCAAAGCAACATCGCTCGCATACTTTGCCGGCTAATGCCCACTTGCAGGCCGAGGCTGCGTTCCCCTTGTGCTGCTCAGGACAGCTGCCACTGGGGGTCCCCTTAACTTGATTGTAGCAGGGGATTGGAATGGTCGAGATGAAGATGTTATGCATTTAGTCTCTTTGAGTTCCTGGGGCATTTAAGAACCCTATGAATGAGAATCCTTAAATCCTTAACCGTGCTCTGTGCTTGTGTGTGCGTCTGTGTGCGTTCAGCCCAAGTACCGCCAGCGCGTGGACCAGCTCAAGTTCACCAGCGTGTCGCAGACTCCCGAGATGGCGCAGGCCCGGATCAACGCCCACCAGCTCAGCGACGTATGGGAGATCCACGCACCGCCGCTCACGCAAGCAGAGAATAGCCACCGTTCTACTTGAATTTCGCACCAAGTGTATAAAAAAATGTTGCTGCAAATGTGCATGGCTTTTTTGTGTGTGTAAATTAACGTGTTTTGGACATTCTCCTGTGTTTGCGTATTTCTGCAACTCTGCGCTCTACCTGTCTGTGCAGACTAGCTACCGCTCTCAGTATGAGCAGAACAAGTCTCACTACACCCTGACGCACGACACCCCAGACCTGCTGCAGGCCAAAGCCAACGCCAGCGCGTTCAGCGACGTGAGTTCAACGGCCGTGACACAAAACAGATTACTTGGTTGCTTCTTTACACCTGGACATAATATTAGTGCTGAGGAGTCGTTCCGAGGACTCTTGACCCCGTGTCTGCTGTGTTCTTGACCCTTGCCTCGGGCCGTTCCAGATCAAGTACCGCGAGCAGTGGGAGAAGACCAAGGGCAAGGGCTTTGAGATGAAGATGGACGACATCTCGCTCCTCGCCGCTCGCGCCTCCGGGGTGTTGGCGAGCGACGTGAGTCTTTCCCGCGACTCGGCTCCCCCCCCCCCCCCCCCCGGCTTCCTGCGTAGCGACGGCTACCGTCGACCATGGCAGCGTGGCGGAGGCCCGCGGCTGACGTGCCGGATGTTCCGTGCGCGCAGATTAAGTACCGGGAGGCTTACGAGAAGACCAAAGGCCGATCCGTGGGATCGTCCGAGTACGACACCAAAACCCTGCACTCCATGCACGCCGGCAAGCTGATGAGCGAGGTGAGGAGTGCGCACGGTCATGCTTTACGTACTTTATGAAGACGGGTCATTGCTTCATACCTCGCCTATTATATATTTTTCCATTTAAGGCCGCAGTGTTCTTGATGAATATGTTGCCTTTTCCGGAGTGTGGTTTAAAATATGATTATTTGCACCAGATCTCACTTCCAACCAATGTGACCCAATGGAAGTTATGAGTTGGTAGAGTCCATAGTTTAGTTTTATCACTTGCGTCGTCGTCTCTGGATGAATATGGATACATCTGCGCGGAGTCTTAAATTGGCTCAAATATTTAAATGCAGCAACTGCCTGTCACGTGTTGAGACTCAGTGAGATTGGCTGATGGTGATCGATAAACTCAAGGCTTGAAAAGGCTCCTTTTATAAACACATGGTTTCAGAGACATCGATGCATGCTGCTTATTTTCATTCCACATTCACATTAACGGACGAAGTGAGTATAGCAACGTAATAAAAATTAATACTCCCAAACGAAGTATTCCGTTTGTTTGCTTTTTCAACGCAGCAGAACAACTCGTTTTAATAACTCGTGCATTTTAACTTCACGGACGACACGAAGCAACTCGAGTCATCCAGGAGTAAATATCTGGCAACCAAAACAAACGGCGCGGCGGTCACAGCACATCACAGCTAAGGGACCATTTCCTCGCTCCACCTGTGTTGAATGAATCTTTCATCGTCCCCGGACTCTCCCTGCCCTCCCACCCAACCCCGCGCCGTCCCCGCAGCGCGAGTACAAGAAGGGCTTCGAGGAGGCCAAAGGGCGGCTGCACCTGCCCATGGACATGCTGCAGATGCAGCACGCGCAGAAGGCGCAGAGCCTGGCCAGCGACAGGGACTACCGCACGCTGCTGCACCGCTACACCGCGCTGCCCTCTGACCTCAACGTGGAGTGGGCCAAGAAGGCCTACCAGCTGCAGAGCGACGTGAGTGAGCGATGAAATGTTAACTACCTTGCCCTGTACACAACCCATGAACCTCCTGGTATAGCGGAGGTCGTGGATTCGATCTCAACGCTGAAGCTCGCTGTATACTTGAAGTCATCATGATCTCCCCGTGTGCGCGTGGATCTTTCTCCGGGTCCTCCGCTTTTTCCCCTCCACGTTCGGAATCAACGTGCGTTTTAGAGCGTTCGGCTGCGATAAATGTCCACAAGGTGAGCCGCTTCGTCGAGAGCTGTCACTTGTGGCCAGGTCGCTTCTGAAAACCAGAGCTATACAGCTCAGTGGGCCTCACCTCGTAAAATTAAAATCGTTTGTAGTTTCGTTTAGAGTGAGCGCCCGCAGAGTTTGTGTCGCGTGGATTTGCAACCCTTCATCGTGACGGCGTCACGTGGCCTGTGTCTACTCGGTGCTGCTCGTGCTGCCGGAGGGAGGCCCGGTGGCTCACGGCTGTGTGTGTTGTTTGTGTTTGTGTTGTTGTTGTTGTTTGCGGTAGACCGAGTACCGCGCCGACCTGGCGTGGATGCGGGGAGTGAACTGGGCGGCCCAAGGCTCGGTGCACGTGGAGCAGGCGAAGCGTGCGGGCGAGCTCGTCAGTGACGTGAGAGCCCTCGACTCGCCCTCACAGTCACCCCCGACACGCACACAGTCACCCCCGACACGCACACAGTCACCGCCACACTCATCCACAAACTCACCCGAACGCTCACAGTCACACTCACCCTCGCAGACACTCCCTGCCACCATAACCAAATGGGACCCATAACTTCTCTCCACGTGAGTGGCCTCGCTCGTGCGCTCCTCTAACCCTGCATTTGCGGGGAAGATCCGTTGACCTCAGCGTCTGGGGACGACGGTTGCCACGAAATGTTCAACCCTCTTCGAAATCTCGTGTGCCCCCCCGGTACCTCCGCCGCGGTCACCTCGCGGCATTCGTTTGACGGCGCGCTCGCTCCCCTGTGCTCCTGTGCCGCTTTTCAGAAATCCTACCGGCAGCACCCGAACTCGATGAGGTTCACATCAGTGTTGGACACTCCGGAGATGAACCAGGCCAAGATCAGCTACCAGCAAGCGGTTGATGTGAGTCTCTCCCTCTCTCTCTCTCTCTGGCCGCAGTCACGAAGACGGTGACGGTGACGATTATTATCGTCGTATGCGTACGATCAAATCACTCACGGATCAGGAATTGGTCTGCTGTACAAACATGGCCCGAAACAAAGACAAAGATCCCCCGTGTAGCCTTAATAGACTGTTGGGGCAAGTGCTGTAAGCGAGCACCTATGAAGGCCGGCAAGGCACATGACGGGGGTGAGTGGCCAACACCACGCCCCCCCCCCCCCGCTTTTGTCTCCCTAGTGGCGATGTTTACACACCACACCAGGTATTCATTTGAGGCTGAGTCGATCTATGGGAGACCTATGACCGGTTCGGACAATCGTCACTGGTTTTGGCCGTAAGCGGGAATCAAACTCTGGTCGCCGGCTTCGTAGCGCAACGAGCTAACCGTTTACACCGCCGCTCCCCGCTACATCGCCACGTGGCGAACAAGACCCACACACAACCCACCCACACTTCAATCCGAGTGTTCACCCTGACCGTGCGTGACGCGTGCTGTCGCTGGCAGAGGCTGTACCGGGAGGACGGGGAGGCCGTCAAGCATGGCTACACGGGGCCCGCCGACCTGCCCGAGATGGCCCGCGCGCGCACCAACGCGCAGAACATCAGCGAGGTTCCCCTGCTGCTTCCAACATTCAACCTGCCCTTGCAAAGGACACAAATAACGATCCACCATATACTCCCCCCCCCGCTCCCTCTACCTAAGCTCTTCTTACTCTTTGGTTCTTTCAGTAAAGTCTCGTAGGTGACTTTTTATTTTTTATATTTTATTTATTTATTTTCACCTACGTGACTTTACCGAAAGAACCAAAGAGTATGGATCCTTGCGGTCATGAAAACTTCAAATCCAGAATTAAGCTCTGCTTCCCTCATCTTCCACTTCCCACGTAAGAGGACAGGCACCACGCTCGCGGCTCCCACTCGATGGGCCAGCGAGCCCAATCCCCTCCATCCTCTCAACTCGCGAGCACAGAGTTCGGGACTTGTGTCCGCAGAGTTTCGGTACCCCCCCCCCCGCTCCACGTCGCGGTTTGTGCTCTGTGCTGGGCTCATACTGAAATATGTAAACCGTAAAAAAAAGATCTCCCATAGAGCCGCGACAGACTGTCGGGGGCGAGCGCTGTTGGCGCGTGTCACGACGAACAAAACGACGAGCGGGATGACGAGTGGGATGACGAGTGGGATGAGGAGCGGGATGAGGAGCGGGATGAGGAGTGGGACGATGAGTGGGATAACGAGTGGGATGACAAGTGTGACGAGTGTGACGACGAGTGGGATGATGAGTGGGATGACGAGTGTGACGACGAGCATGATGATGAGTGGGATGACGAGTGGGATGATGAGCGTGATGACGAGGAGTGTGACGAGTGTGTTGTGCCGGCGCTCCGTGCTGCGTGCAGAGCGGGTACCGGCGCTTGGGGCAGCAGAGCCGCGCCCGCGGCTACAACCTCCACCCCGACGCGATCCCCTTCCAGGCCGCCCGCGCCTCCCGCGAGATCATCAGCGACGTGAGTGTCCTCCTCCTCCGATGACGACGACGACGACGCGCCAGCATGCACCCCACTGCTCCTGGAACGTAGCCGCGTCGCTACGATCCCCTCGCTGCGGTGTGGCTGTGTGGGGCTACGTCGTGACCATCTACGTAGTGGAGCTGTGTCTGTGTGTACATTGGTGTAGTTGCGATATGGCCCCGTCTCAATCCTCCTGGTGGTGTGGACGCAAGCTGTGTCTGCATGTGCACCTCTACAGCTCTTGTGGGGAACGGTATAGCAGTGATTTTTGACTTGAAACTTTCGTGACTGCAGGAATTCATATTTTTTGGTTCTTTCGGTAAAGTCACGTAGATGGGAATTTTTTTTTAAATAACATAAAAAAAATGTAATAAAAAACCAAAACTCACGACGTTTCGATCGCAACACATCTCCGCCTGATGACGACCGCATGTGTTGCGATCGAAACGTCGTGAGTTTTCAGGTTTTTATAAATTTGTATTTTATTACTTTTATTATTTTGATTCTATTATTTTCTATCTACGTGACTTTAGCAAAAGAACCAAAGAATAGGTATTGCAGCGGTTAGCACGCTGCGCTACGAACCTGGTGGCCCAGGTTTGATTCCCACTCATTGGCAACACCAGTGACGCGTATTTGAACCGGTCCTGGGACCTCCCCTAGGTCGAGTATCTGGTGTGGCGTGCAAACATCGCCATTAGGGAGACAAAGACGGCCGGGCGTGGTGCTGGCCACCCACCCCGTCGTGTGCCGTACCGGCCTTCATAGGTGCTTGCAAACAGCACTTGCCCCAACAGTCTGTGTAGGCTATACGGGGGATCTTTGTCTTCATCTTATAGCTCTAACACAGCAGTACGTGCATCTGTGTACACGTATTGCTGTTAGTCTGCTGTGGCTATGTTTAATCAGCACTGGCGTGCAGTGCTACGATGCGGCTAATACATCAGCCCACTCGTGTGTACATTGCATGTACGTACGTTGAACTTCTTTCGCACCATACTTCGACAGGCGTGCTAATCGGAGCTGTGTGTGTACGCCCTCCTCGCGCACAGTACAAGTACAAGGAAGCGTTTGAGAGGCGCAAGGGCCACTATGTGGGAGCGTCGGCGAAGCAGAACCTCAACCTCCTGCACCTCCTGCAATCGTCACACCTGCAGAGCGACGTACGCACCGAGCAGGGAGCAAAACGAGGCGCACGCAACCGCCGGGACGACACCGAGGAGTTTGCATCATCCGATATCTCACGCGGAAGGAAACATGTGGCCAGGAGATGGCGGCACCGTGATGGGTTCAATCCACCTTTGTGGCGCTTTGAAATGTTATCTCCTGACATGCATGGAGTTTTTTTTTTCTCTGGGTACTCTGGTTTCCTCCGACTAGCCATGGACTCGTTTAATCGAATTGGTCAAGCATGGCAACGAACGATTCTCCTAAAAGAAAGTCTTGAGGCTCAGTGAGGCTTTCTTGGATAAACAAATGGCAGTATTATTTTTCATGATTATTTAGAGGGGAAAACGCGGGTGGTTAAGTCTCATCGTGGAACTCTAGTACCGTATCTCACTCCACGATACATTTTCATAGTCCCTGGACTCTCCCTTCCCCCCACCGTCCCCGCAGCGCGAGTACAAGAAGGGCTTCGAGGAGGCCAAAGGGCGGCTGCACCTGCCCATGGACATGCTGCAGCTGCTGCATGCGCAGAAGGCGCAGAGCCTGGCCAGCGACAGGGACTACCGCACGCTGCTGCACAACTACACTGCGCTGCCCTCTGACCTCAAGGTGGAGTGGGCCAAGAAGGCCTACCAGCTGCAGAGCGACGTGAGTAACGGACGTTCTCCGAAAGCGCACGTGTAATGTTTTTTTTTTTCGGCTCTTAAAAAGATCAAGGCGTCCTCATGGCTGGAGCCGTTCATGCCACCGTGCCTCGCCAACTCTTTATACCCTTTTCCAGATCCCGCAGCTGCAATATATTTGTCGTGTCTTTTCCCCCAATTAAATCCCAATTGTGCCCTCGGTGCCATGCAATCAGACAAAAGTATCCGATCTGGATATCTTGCAGAGCAGTGCCGCGTTTCATGAAAGAGAAAGGCCCACGGAAGTGGCTATCATAGAGTTACCTCTGAGGTCACCTTCAATTCTCGCTGCATCGCACGCTTTCAGATGCGTTGTTGTGGCCACTCTTCCTTTTGATATTAGGAAGCCACTGGAGCTATGCACTTTTACATCTAGACTGAACTTCTTTTTCACCGTACATAGCCAACCATGCTAACTTGAGGTGCGGGGAAGGACACCAAAAACTAAACACAAAAAGCAGCTCTAAAGAAATGAGTTTTTCACGTGTGATGGTTTTATGTTCCTTGACGAGATCATAAAGGCATTTTGGTTTATTTGTGGCTTGTGTGCAATGAGTGCGACCTGAAACAACGTATTCGTTCGGCAACCGGAAGCCAATCCATCTCGGCGAGCACTGCACAGACATGGTCCGATCCTGCAGTACCCGTCACGACACGTGCCAGAGAATTTTGCACACACTTCAGCTCGGTAATGTTTTTTTTGCCAGACGTCCCGTAGAGTAGCCAGTTGCAATGAGAGTAGTGATTGCCGCGCGTCCTCACGGCTCGGCTCTGCTCGGTGGAGGCAGAACCTGTACCGCTCGGAGGGAGGGGCCCTGCGTGGCGTTGGGTGGACGCCG
The DNA here is from genome assembly GCF_965212315.1 of Lampetra planeri. Classification (NCBI taxonomy): domain Eukaryota; kingdom Metazoa; phylum Chordata; class Hyperoartia; order Petromyzontiformes; family Petromyzontidae; genus Lampetra; species Lampetra planeri. The sequence continues at coordinate 5,054,715 of NC_136115.1, forward strand.
CTTGGATCCCTGCAGACCGCGTACGTGAAGCATGCTGGGGACATCATCAGCGAGGTGAGGCGCCCGCACAAAATGGCGATCGCGATCCGCAAAACGAACACAGCTGAGGTCGTTTTTTTTCTTCGGCCAGTAATTGTGTGTGCGTGTGTGTGTTAAACTGTGGGGAGCGGTAGTGTAGTGGTTAGCGGGCTGCGCTACGAACCAGTCTTGGGCTTCCTCTAGGTAGACTCAGCCTCAAATGAGTACCTGGTGCGGTGTGTAAAATCATCGTCATTGGGGAGACAAAGGCGGCCGGGCATTGTGCTTGCCACCCACCCCCTCATGTGCTATGCCGGCCTTCATAGGTGCTTGCTAACAGCACTTGCGATCTTTGTCTTTTTGTTTGTGTTAAACTGAGAAATTTGTGCCACATCATTATTATCATCATCTTCGTTATCACTATCATCATCCTGCTCAATGTGCCCTGCCTAAGAATCAGATTCTTTATTTATACAGGTGGAAGCAGTGAAGCTCTTTTTCACATATGTCCAGTAGGGGCAGGTCAGAAAGTTACAATCACAAACAATATGAAAAAAACGATTAGAGTGCAATGTATAGGATAGGTAAGTATATCACATTTTTGAAATATCTACGTTAATTTTACCAGGTAAAGTCCACTAAGCCATTAGCTTATTCTTCAGAAGCCACCTGGCCACGAATGATAATATTCAACTAAGTGGCTTATCATGTGCCAAATTGATCGCAGCCAAATATTTTTTAAATGTTGATTCTAAATGTGGAGGGAAAAACCAGAGGACCCGGAGAAAAATCAACGCGACCACCGGGAGAACATTCAAACTCCAAATATACAGGCTTCAGGTTCGGGATCGAAGCCAAAACTTCCTGTATACCAGGTGAGGGAGTTAACATCTCGCCCTCGCCACCGTGTTGACCTGACCTGGAGAGCGAGCAACACGTGTAACGTAATGTTTGTTGGGTCGTGACGAGAGACGTCTAATTGAAGGGAATCTTAGCTGCAATATTTATCAAATCATCACGATGATATCGATTTGTTGTGTGGAATGGTATTTATCTGTCTGTCGTCCCGCATTTTTCTTGACGACCAAAAATCAGCACGCGGGGACCCCACGTGCACGGCCCGCCTTGGCGCACCCGCGCACGGCCACGGCGGCGATGCGACGCCGAGCTTATCGTCTTATTTTCGCCACAGAAAAAATATCGGCAGCACCCGGACGCGCAGAAGTTCACCGTGGTGGCCGACTCTGTGGGGATCCTGCACGCCAAGAACGCGTACCTGCAGTCCAGCGAGGTGAGAGAGATGCCACCGGACCAGTGGTGGCGAGCCGTTGAACGTTCTGCGGCCATTTGGGCCATTCAGAATCAGAATCTTTATTTATACTGCAGGAGGAATCTGACGAGCTATGAAGCTCTTTTTCACAGATGTCCAGTCGGGGCAGGTAGAGCAAGTAATAACAACAGACAATACAAAAAGCGATCGGAGGGAAAAATAGATGAAAGATGATGAAGCCACTAAAAAGAAATAAGTATATCAGTACAAATTTCGATTTAAAGCTTTCGTGACTGCAGGGATTCATCTTCTCAGTTCTTTTGGTAAAGTCACGTAGAAGGGAAATAATAAAATAATAAAATAATACAAATAAACCATAATAAAATAACAAAATAAATATTTAATTATGTTTTATTATTATGTTATTATTTCCCTTCTACGTGACTTTACCGAAAGAACCAAGAAGATATATTAGTACAAATTGCATGAGTACGTAAATTCTTGCCGATTTGTCAATACCAAGTGCAAAAGCTTGTGAAAGGCATCAAAACAGTAACAAGAACAGTCCCAGATCACACAAAGGCAAAACACCGTCCCTCAAATTAAATTGCACTTGAAAGCTGAACAAAATTGCCGGGGCAAGCCATGGTATTGAGGGTGTGAACGCGCAGCGATTCGTAGCGTGCGGTTGCTTTGCCATCCACAGCGGCGGTACCGGGAGGCTGGGATGAGCAGTCAGCACCAGTACACCCTGACCTCCGACCTGCCCGAGCACATTCAGGCCCGGATCAACACGCACAACCTGAGCGATGTAAGTGGCTCGCGATTTGCTCTGCAGGGTCTGGCCCTTTACGTTGTTTTGTATTAAAAAAGCGGGGTTCCCGTCGTCTTGTGGCACAAGACACTTTACACAAGGGTGGGGTTCTGCTCTGGGTGAGTTTATAAACACCATTTATGATGATGGTTTTAACCATTCAGAAAAAAAACAACAACTCCCACGAGAACGTGAATCATGATATATTCTGCAATTATTTGAGATTTAAATGGTTCAGGGGTGCCGCAGTGGTGAGATGTTATCTCCCTCACCTGGGATTCAGGAGGTCGTGGTTTCGATCCCGACCCTGACGCCTGCATATTTGGTCGTGTAGATTTTTCTTCACTTCCTCTGGTTTTTCCACGTGATAAGCCACTTCAACTGAGCTTTCATTTGTGGCCAGGCCGCTTCTGAAAAAGAGCCATGTTAGCTCAGTGGGCCGTCCCTGGTCAAAAATAAAAATAGTGTCGTATAATCCCATGTGAGTGGGTTTAAAAAAAATTCTATTAAATAAAAAAACTTCGGTATGCTCTCTGCTGCGAACACGGCGATGGTGCGGATTGTGTGATGCATGCTGTGACGGTCCCGGACCCCCGCCACGTGCGTGTGAACTGTGTCTGCCGTGTGGCACACAGACGCAGTACCGCGACCTGTGGAGGAAGTCGCGCTCGCTGGGCTACACGCTGCACGCCTACGACATCCCCTTCCAGGCGGCCAAGTCCTCGCAGGAGATCTCCAGCCAGGTGAGGCGAGGTGCACGCGTCTGTGCTGCAGTACCTCCTACGCATTACACAAGTAGTACTTAATCGCATATCTGCATTTCCCATAAATATGCTAAATTTCTCTTGATATCCAAATTATTTTGTCAAGACGCTCTCCCCCCTCCAACCCAGCTTAAATAGACGCTCCAAGCCTGGGGTTGTCATTCAGACTCTGTCTTCTCGACAGACCTGTTCTTCACCTGAGGACGGCTGCTTGCATTGTGGCCGAAACGTCGTGAGAATTATTTTATTATGTTTTATTTTTATTATTTTATTATTTCCATTCTACGTGACTTTACCGAAAGAACCAAGAAGATGTGCTGCAGTACTTCACTGCATCTCAGTCACGCTTTCGTTCATCTTCCCTTCCTGATCCCGTTCACTGGAACAAACTCCCACTGCACATTAAGACAATCGTCTCCACTGACCTGCTTTTCTTCCTCCCTTCGAACAACCCATCTCTCCTCCCCTGCCTATCCTACTGCTGCCCCCTGCCCCAGCCAAACAGCTACGACCAGGCCTACCCCAACCCCTGTCACTACCCCTACCCCAAATCCCTCCTTGACCACTCCCACGTTGTGCTGCTGTCACCATAATTACACCACAACTTGTAATAACCCCACTCTCTATTTAAACCACTGCCATCTAATGTACAATTTTATGATTATTGTAAAGCGCCTGGGACTAAGGCGCTATATAAATCCATGGAAGGTAAGATCAGATCTCTAGTTCACAGCGTTTTCCATGCATTTCAGTGTTTAAGGAGAATGGTTTTGTAGGGCATTTAAATGCCCCAGCAACTCGGAGCACTTCTTAACTCATGCTCTCATCTCAGCCATTCCGATGGCCTGTTGCAGTCTGGCCAATGTGGCAGCTGTCCCTTTGCGGCACAAGCTTCACGCAGCACCGGCCTGCACGTGGTCGCTGTGGGTTTCCTGAAATTCTAGATTTTAAGCTTTCGTGACTGCCCTTCCCCTCTTCAACCATTATATATACGGAGTGGTAGCTCTTGTAATCTCTCATTTACTTGATACAGCTGTCGTGGCTGTGGCGGTTCCACCTGAAGACGGAGGCTTGTGTTGCCTCCGAAACGTCGTGATTTTTATTTTATTTTACTTTTATTAATTTAAATTTTTTTTACCTACATGACTTTACCGAAATAACCTAAGAATAGGTTTCCTGAAAATTAAGTGCATTGTCTGCTTGACAATAACTATTGAGTTCTTGGTCAGCTCTAGCCATTAGTAGGAATTCGAATAAGTGAGTAATGATCCGTGCTAACTTAGTCATAATAATTCTACTGATTTGATTAGTTACTGGGGGGAGGTGGTTGTAGGTAGTGGTTTGTGCGATGTGATGTGAACCCACATTTTGTAACAGTTGCCAATACTCCTTTGTCTTGGTAAATATTTCATCAGCAGTATTGAGCCAACGGGTATCCGTTAGTATAAAGCACGTTCACATATTTGCAAATTGTAATTTTGGCTCTGGTGTGCATCTCCAAGATTCGTTGCAGCCCTTCGAACTATGAGCATCCCAACTTTAATGTACGACGATGTTCATACTTGCATCATCTTAACGAGTAACAGAGGGCTAAGTCACAAACGCTTTCAACCTTGATAATTGCTTTTTTACCCTTCTATCTGGTAACAAAACTGACACCTTTTTTTACGAGGAGTCATGTTTGCATAGACCACAATACCTGCAGCCATAATGCAAACAAAAAACATAACTCTGATCATATATGCACTGTCCTTGAAGTTGATTGGTCCACACCCGAGACAGCTTTCCTGAGAGCCTTGTCTCACATGGTGTTGGACCAGATGACGTGAGACTAATGATGTGAGACTAGGCTCTAAGGAAAGCTGTCTCGGGTGTGGACCAATCAACTTCAAGGACAGTGCATATATTATCAGAGTTATGTTTTTTGTTTGCATTATGGCTGCAAGTATTGTGGTCTATGCAAACATGACTCCTTGTAAAAAAGGTGTCAGTTTTGTTGCCAGATAGAAGGGTAAAAAAACTATTAGCATATTTTTTACTGGCAAATGAGGTTCCAATGGTGTAAACGCTTTCAACCTTGTCTGGAAAACGAGCTCCGTGTCACTCTCTGCCTGCAGTACAACTACCGGCAGGCGTTTGAGAGGCAGAAGGGCCGCCACGTGGGGGCGCAGAGTGCTGAGGGCGACCAGAACCTGCAGCACTGCTTGCACGCCAGCCAGCTGAGCAGCGGCCAGGGTTATCGCCGCGGCTTCGAGGACACCAAGGGGGCACTGCATCTGCCCAATGACATGTTGCAGCTGCTGCACGCGCAGAAGGCCCAGAGTCTGGCGAGCGACAGGGACTACCGCACTCTGCTGCACCACTACACCGCGCTGCCCGAAGACATGAAGATACAGGCCGCCAAGAGAGCCTACCAGCTGCAGAGTGAGGTCAGTGTCGCGGTGTTCCAGGAAATCAGTGGCAATGAGCTACCATCGCAGCCCCATCACCACGGCCACCGTCACAGTCCCACCACTACAGCCCACCACCATGGGCCTACCATCACACCCCCACCACTACAGCCCACCACCATGGGCCTACCATCACACCCCTACCACCACGGCCCACCACCATGGGCCTACCATCACACTCCCACCACTACAGCCCACCACCATGGGCCTACCATCACACCCCCACCAATACAGCCCACCTCCATGGGCCTACCATCACACCCCCACCAATACAGCCCACCTCCATGGGCCTACCATCACACCCCCACCACTACAGCCCACCACCATGGGCCTACCATCACACCCCCACCAGCACGGCCCACCACCATGGGCCTACCATCACACCCCCACCACCACGGCCCACCACCATGGGCCTACCATCACACTCCCACCACCACGGCCCACCACCATGGGCCTACCATCACACCCCCACCACTACAGCCCACTTCCATGGGCCTACCATCACACTCCCACCACTACAGCCCACCACCATGGGCCTACCATCACACCCCCACCAGCACGGCCCACCACCATGGGCCTACCATCACACTCCCACCACCACGGCCCACCACCATGGGCCTACCATCACACTCCCACCACCACGGCCCACCACCATGGCCCTACCATCACACCCCCATCACCACGGCCCATCACCATGACCCTACCATCACACCCCCACCACCACGGCCCACCACCATCGCCCTACCATCACACCCCCATCACCACGGCCCACCACCATGGGCCTACCATCACACCCCCACCACCACGGCCCACCACCATGGCCCTACCATCACACCCCCATCACCACGGCCCATCACCATGACCCTACCATCACACCCCCACCACTACGGCCCACCACCATGGGCCTACCATCACATCCCCACCACTACAGCCCACCACCATCGCCCTACCATCACACCCCCATCACCACGGCCCATCACCATGGGCCTACCATCACACCCCTACCACCACGGCCCACTTCCACAGGCCACCGTCACAACCCTACCATCACAGCCCCAACACCACGGCACCACCACTGTGGTGTTGGCCACACCAACACCACAGTGCCGACGTTCATAGGTGTTCACTTAACAGCCACTCTCCCAACAGTCTGTTGAAGGCTACACAGGCGATCTTTGTCTCTGTCCTGTGTGCGTAGTCGCTGTACAAGGCCGAACTGTCTCAGCTGAAGGGCGTGGGCTGGCTCCCCCAGGGCTCCGTGCAGATGGAGGGTGCCCTCAGGGCAGGTCAGCTGGTCAGCGAGGTGAGTGCTGGAGCTCCGTTGGATTTGCAAGTGGCCGTGGGAGCCACGAGCACCCAACACTCCCTCTCATTTAAACTGCGCGAGCGTTCATTGTGGTCCGTGGCCCTGCAGCGATCGTGACCAAGGCAGCAAGAGGTCAAACCAAAGGCGCATTTCTTTATGTGGCATTTTAAAATGTCATAGTGGATTCTGTGACAACACTGAACTGTTTACAGCCGTGGAGCAGTGGTGGAATTAATATGGCAGGTGTCAATAGAACAGCCTCGTTTGGCTTCCTACAAAGTGGTACTCGTATAACTGAGTTACTGACTCCATTTTAACTTTGAATTACATTTTAAGTTTACATCTATTGAAGGGTTACATTTAACCCAGATGGGAATTTGAACTTGTAACCTTGCGATTGTCATTTGTGAGTCACGTTTTCTAACCACTGTAGCACCCAGTATGAATCTCAGTACGAATAACGATAATAATAATTTACAGTCCTTTGACGGCCTTCCAATGCAGTTTGTCATAGAGGGTTGTTTGTCTATACGTCACCACGCTGAGTTGGAACCGGTTGAGTTACGGTCACTCAGCCATGGGGTGAGACTCAAACTCAGGTGGACGGGTTCACGGCGCAGGGCACCAGCCACTCCGACACTGACTACCCTCGCACGTCACGTTGACACCACAAAAGGACGATGCCATTCTCCGTCACCGTTTTCATCAGTCGTTGCACGCAAACTCATTTTACACGTACACTTTTTTTCCTTTCACTCGTATGAATTTTTCTCGTTCAGAAAAAGTACCGGCAGCAGCCGCACAACTTTCAGTTCACGAGCATCGCGGACTCTCCCGACATCCTGCACGCCAAGGCGAGCTACGAGAAGTCGAGCGAGGTGAGGAGTGCACGCCCTGGTCCTCGTCGCGGCAGCGACCGCGGGAGCTCTCAGAATCTTTCAGAACCTCCGAGTAGCACGGTCGGTGATGCATGGTGCCCGAGAAAGCTCAACATGCGTACGTACGTACAAAGATTTTTATTTAGACTGGATGGGCTGCAAAGCTACTTTTCACAGATGTCCAGTATCTTTTTCGATTTAAAGCTTTCGTGACTGCAGGGATTCATCTTCTTGGTTCTTTCGGTAAAGTCACGTAGAAGGGAAGTATTTTATTACTTCCCTTCTACGTGACTTTACCGAAAGAACCAAGAAGATGAGTCCAGTATCTTATTGACGCTGCTCAACTCCAGGTTGAAAGCGTCCAAATTTGCCAAATTTGAAAATGACCGTCAATTTACCCAATTGGCATTACACAATTCACAAACTTCGCACCTCTACCCTCGACAGAGAGGGGGTCATGATAGCGATCCGCAACGGTGTGGAGAAACCCTCGTCATCCAGCAGCGGAATGATAAAAGTGCCGCCCACACACACACGGGCTAAAAGTTTCTACATTTTAATTTGACCAGGTAAGGCCTCACTGAGCTGTATAGCTCTTTTTTCAGAAGCGACCTGGCCACAAATGATAGCTCAACAAAGTGGCTTGGCAAGTGCAAATTTATAGCAGCCAAATACTCTAAAGGCATGTTGATTCGAAATGTCGAGGGAAAAACCGGAGGACCCGGAGAAAAATCCACGTGACCACGGTGAGAGAAAGAGAGAGAGAGAACACGCAAACTCCAACTGTGCAGCAGCGACCACTTTTCAGAAATGCATTTCATGGATAGACGGCGTGAAGATGAACGGTGCCTCGACTCTCCCCCCCCCCCACTCCCCGCCCACCCCCTCGTCCCCAGCTGGCGTACCGCTCGGCGGCAAGCGGCGGCTCGCACGCGTTCACGCTGCCACCGGACCACCCCGAGTTCCTGCGAGCTCGTGCCAACGCTCTGCACAGCAGCGACGTGAGACTCGCGGCGGGGTGGGGGGTCACGCGTACGGGGCTACGGGGTCGACAGCGGAAGGCTGTTCGGCAGAAACCGTTGTTGTACTGCACTCCGACTGTTGTGCTCCCACGTCGATTTCACGCCGACCACCACCACCACCACCTCCGCCTTGAAGCCGCATTGACCAGTTTGGTGAATTGTGGTCAAATGACCGCGCAGTTGCGATTTACTTGTCGATGCGGGTAACATTCAGCCATGGGCTGCTTAGCAAGAGAGACCCGCGGAGTGCCTTATAAGAGATAGTACATCGTTATCATACAGCACAACAATAACTGAAAATGCTGAACAATGAATAGAAATCAACAAAGGTATGCAATCGAGGGCAACAGGAAACGAGGAACAACAAACGAGTTAGTAAGGAATTTAAATGAGGGCCGGCAAGGGGAGCAATTCTATTCTAAATCACGAGGCGAGCTCGTTCCAATAACGGGGAGCGGCGACAGCAAGTGATCTCAGAGCAAAGTTTGACTTCACTCTTGGCACGAAGAGGAGCAATAAGAGAGAGGGACTCTGAGTCAGCGTGAGGATGGCTGGGGGATCACGTGGGGGAGGTTCTCATCCAGCAGTGGATTGACGAAGGGATGCCTGTTTACGTGACGAAAATATTCGTGATTTTTTATTGCGACGTCTTAAAAAAAATGCGTACTCATTTTCGTTATGTTACTTCGTGTTCATTCAAAAATCTCTCGTCCCCACACGCGCGGCGGCGTGGCAGAGGGCGTACCGGGAGTCGTCGAGGAGCGCGCGTGCACGCGGCTACGACCTGCGCCTCGACGCGCTCTCCTTCCAGACGGCACGCGCCTCGCGCGACATCGCCAGTGACGTGAGCTCCCAGCGCCGGCACTCCCCCCCCTCTCCTTTCCTCTACCTCATCTCAACTGCTACTCGTGTTTAGTTTGTTGTCCTTCCCTCGCACACCTCCGCCTAGCACGGTTGACTACGTATGGTGCGGAAAAAGTTTAACATTCACACACTAGAACGTAAACCCGTTCCCATCCCTCTACAACGACGACGACGGCAGGCGATAAACCAGTCCCCCTCCCCCCTGCCTCTCTCTCTCTCCGCTTGCCCGCCCCAGTACAAGTACAAGGAGACGTTCGCCCGCGAGCGCGGGCGGCTGGTGGGCACGCAGAGCGTGAGCGGCGACGCGCGCATCCTGCACGGGGTGAGCGCGTCGCGCATGCAGAGCTCGCTGCGCCAGCGGCGCGACTACGACGAGGCGCGCGTCGCCACCGGCGGCCACTACTCGCTGCCGGCCGACGTCGCCTCGCTGGTGCACGCCAAGCGGAGTCAGGAGCACGCCAGCGACGTGGGCTACCGGCAGCCCGTGGCCTCCGGGACGGCCACCTCCGAGCAGCTGTCCATCAAGCACGCGCAGCACTCCCACTCGCTGCAGAGCGAGGTGCGTGCGCAACGCGACTCGTCGCGCCGCGGCGGCGGCGATGCTGCTGCTGCCGCTGCGCTCGCGCCGGGATAGGCGCGCTTTGAGGACAGGCGAGGTGGTGAAGGGCCTTCTCTTTTGTTTCTGAATTCGGCACGTGTGGTCACTTGTTAAGGTGACCCCTTGTTGTTCAGAATCAAAATATTTACTGGAGGAATCCGATGAGCTATAAAGCTCTTTTTCACAGATTGTTCAGTAGGGGGCGGGTAAGAACGTTGCAACAACAAAACAAGACAACACGGTAGGAGTGAAAAGTAGAGGAGAGGTAAACAAATCGATAAACTATTGGGAGAACGCCAATGTGTGTGCGTAGGGTGTAGCGTGCGGCCAAAGGCATTTGCAAGTCCTATTCGATGCCTGGGCAAGGCAAACACCCCCTACGTCTGTAGTAGAGGGTAGTGACACGAGCGCAGAAGATTCGCGACTCTCACAGGAGCATGCACGTGCTCAGGCAAGTCGTCGTTTAACTCCCCCTTCCCCGTCTGCCGCCTGCTCTTACAGAAGCGCTACAAGGCAGACCTGGCGTGGATGCGCGGTGTGGGCTGGGTGCCCCCGGGTTCACACAAGGTGGAGGTGGCACGGAGGGCAGCGGAGAGGGCGGCATCTGGGGCAGACTCGGGTGGGCCGCAGCGACTGCCCCCCGCGAAGGTGAGGATTGTACCACGTGATCGTCGTCGTAATCGTTATCGCCGTCGTCATTGTCGTAATTGCCACCGTCATCATCGTTATCACGAATACCGCCGCCATCATCACCATGATCACAACCACCGTAATCAACAGCACCAGCATCACCATGCACATTATTGGCACGATTTCAACTGCCATAATGATCATTTTCACCAATACCACCATCGGCACCACCACCATCATCACCAACACTGGAGAACGTTATCGTGACCAACCCCACATAAGCAATAGAAACAAGACCGTACAAAAGAACAACAATCTTAACAATTATTTGAATCGCCAGGGGGTGTATGGTACATCTATAGTTTCTTTATTTTATTTAAGTAAAAATAAGTGCCTGTTCTTTTACTACAGCTCCTACTGTATTGAAACACGACCAGTAAAAAAAAAACTTATTGCACTATATCTGAATCTTCACCGCCATTCAACACATGTAAACTTTAGTAATTTTTTTATTTAGTAAATTTGAACATGTTTTCAATTATCCCGAGCTTTTTGGTTTTCATCTCGGCCATTGTCGCGGATAATCGAGAGATGACCGCATCGGTTGGTGCAAGTTCACAATCTGCGGCCGTTCGACCCCCTAACACCCCCGGGGTCCCACCAGCCCAAGGCGGAGATGGAGCGCCAGCGCGTCCAGGGAGAGGAGGTGATGCCGGACGCCTTCGAGGTGCTGCACAGCAAGCGGCGGGGCAAGCGGATGTGAGGTCAAGGGTCGTGCCCAGTGGCTGCACCGCACCTGGCGCGGCGCCACAGTTAAACGATGTCTTACGTACAGCCCCCCTCCCACCGCACCACCCACCCACCCCCTCCTCCTCCCCCACACGAACATATTTATGAATGGTTTCGTACAGAAGCACGGCACATGAGTGAGAGTTGACACGGTCACCGGTCACGCGTTTTCAGAGAGCGGCTTAAACACCGCAGCTGCACGTCCCACTCATCACTTCTTCCGCGCGCGGAATGAATAGCAGTGCTTTTACGATGATTGTTATTATTGCTGTATTTTTATTCAGGTTTTGTTTGAGTGACGGATTACTTTAAGTGTAAATCCTTTATAATGTTGCCGGCAAACGACTGTGCTAATTTAGGTGTGTTTTGCTACATTTTTTTTTTGCTGACGAAGTATATTTAATGATCAGGTGAACTGTGGAGCGGTAAGTTAATTGTGATGGTGCAGGCGTTCATTGTGAGATCGCGGTGGGGGATAGAGGAAAGTAGCTCTGAGGTTAGCGGCGGTGTCGGCAATGAGACACCGTACGGGGAATGCTGATCAAGGTTGTGAGTTCACATCCCGGTCAGGGTGGACAAAGCACATCATCCCTATTTAAAGCTTTCGTGACTGCAGGGATTCATTTTCTTGGTTCTTTCGGTAAAGTCACGTAGAAGGGAAATGATAAAATAATAAAACATAATAAAATAATAAAAATAAAACATAATAAAATAATTCTCTCGACGTTTCGGCTGCTTGCGTTGTGGCCGAAACGTCGTGTGAGAATTATTTTATTATGTTTTATTTTTATTATTTTATTATTTCCCTTCTACGTGACTTTACCGAAAGAACCAAGAAGACACATCATCCCTGTTCTGGGTGGGTTAAACGACCATCACCTCGGTACCCAACCTTCGCCTGTTGGGATATCAGTGGAATGAAGTAAGGATCATTGTTTTCGTGTTGTTATTGCGAAGCCATTCGAGCGATATCACAACAGTGTCAAAACAGGTGATGTTAGCAAACAGTGCAAATGGATCTTCAAGTGATTTGTGAAGGGGCATGAGGAAAGGAAGTCGGACAGAGGTGTACAAGATAGCAAGTGAAACATAGCGAGTGATGTGTATTGAAAGATTGAAATGAATACTTTTAAGTCAGCATTTCCGCCTGTTTTCCTAAATACGCCAATAATGTTACTAAACATTATGATGCTTTGCAAATAAACCATGAGTACAAGGTGTGTTGGTACGGTGTTTGGAAAGTGTCCTTTGATTAAACATGAACGTGAAATGAATGCTCGGTGTCAATTTATTGTTTATTTCAGCACCAGCAGCGGCGTACCTACGGATGATTTGGGCAAATTGTGCCTTGAGCCATTGGGCCAAAAATGTTGCATCGATACCACCCAGGGGGACAAATACTAACAGTGATTTTCTACGAACATTTTATCTGAAGGTCGCCGTGGTAGCTGTTCATGAGACAAATATCGTTGGGAAAGAAGGGCACGATGATGAGTGCGTTTGATAGATAATATTATTTTTGAAGAAAAACGCGAATACGATATGGCACACCTACGGAATATGAAAATACAATTTTACGTGTATCAATAAAAGACTATATACGTTCACATTTCTGCTCATGGTGAACACTACCCATGGCGGATCCTGGTGGAATTCGCCAGCCCCCAGTAGGTACCGGCAAACCACCCCTTTGGCTTACGGGCCCCAGAGTTGCAGTCCGAGCGAGCACTGTGCAATAATTTGCAAGCCGGCATTGGCTCGCGAACTGGGTGCTAATCTTAACGTGGCACAACCGGGCGCAGTCCGCTGACCACACACCAAGCGGCATCTCTGGGAGAGTGGCGGCAGGAAACGGCTCAGTTTAACACGCAGAATGCTTTCGCGAACATTATTACCCATAATAGAGGTTTTTGGGGGTTAGATCGCGTCGTTAATCCTGCCCACACCCCGACACCAGCCAATTAGCAAGGTTTGTCACGTGAGCAAAAACGTTCAAATAAGTTACTGGTTCAGCACACCGGAGCGTTGGAGAATAAACCCGCAACATTGACTATTCGAGTGCCGTGACGTTTCGTTGGTATAATTACAACGACCTAGCCTCGTCAGTCGACAGCCAGAATTGTGGAGAGAGAGAGAAAAAAAATCCTTCTCCTCCTCCTGTTTCGGGCTCATTGTGAGAGCAGAGCTCAGACGCTCGGTGCCTCCCCTCGTTTTCTTTCAGCCACAGTTGCGTCTCATTCCGCGCACGAAGATGAACTCTGGCCTGGGTTTGGCTCACGCGGAGCCCTGCTTAGGTGTCCCCCACGGGACATGCACCGAATGGCTACGGGACATTCTATGCTGTCTGCCGCGACCGGCGTAGAACGCCTGGGCCGTTCAGAGCCAAGCTTGAAATGCACTCGCCCGCCTTGAGAAGTCACTGCGCACCCATTGACGGCGACGTTCAACTCGAGTGCCGTGTTGTTTTATGGTTTGTACCCGCCACTTGGAAATATCTTTATCAGCGTGATCGCCACTGGTCATAATCTATCCGCTGCCGGACAATGAAGGCTTCCCTAGGCTTATTTTACTTGGAACTTAATGAGCGCAGTGACGTGCCGCAATTAAAGAGCAAGGGCCATATCATGACTCCGGGATTTGACGTGAATTTTAAGATTCTGTGATCCGTTTGAGAGGTGCGCGCACAAAGGCGCTTTCTATGAACAAACAAGGAGACGCGTGTCGCTGTGCTTGATACATCACACAGGCACAGCGGTGTGGTTTGCAGTGCATCTCATCAACATTCTGGCCCAGTATGTGGGACATCTGTTTTAGGGTTGACTAAAAAGCAAACGGCTTGAAGCAATAACAGCGGCGTGGGCCGATGAAATCAATGGGTACAGGGCCTCTCATGGGGCCGCAAAATCATGATGAGTGAAAAGCGACAGAAACTTCCTGGGGCGTTTCCCTTCCAACCCCGCCTTCGTGCACGTCCCTTGCCACCGCTGGTCCTTAACATTTGACCTTGTGACCCTCTCGCCGGCTCCCACTGTCTCCCTCGTTCACAAACCCCAAGTCCCTCGGTGCCGCGGATGTGCGTTGTCTGAGCTCGCGGGGGTGGCGAAGGTGGCGGAGGTGCGGCTCAAGGTGACGCATCCCGCCACGGCTGGCACCTCCGAATTAGAGAGACGGTTGGTTACGCACGGTGCATAAGAAGTTCAACATACCTATGTGCACGGAAACCAAGTTTCCTGACCTCCAGCCTCATCGTTCACGTTGGCTGGGCAATGCCCCGCGTGTGCCATCCTCGCGTTTTTTTTTTACAAAGGTTACACTGGTCAACACACTTTTTCTGGCATAAGGTATTTTAACGGTATTAAGGTAATTTTGGGGTGCTGGTTCCAAATCTGGCATCAGTTTTTGTCTATCACAGCAGGTTTTTGAGATATCAAATATTGCGTTTTCAATAAAAACTGCAAAAGAAAAATATTAAATAAATGTGGATATCTACATCAAATGATATTATAAACACACTATCCTAAAAATACAGCACCATATTTTAGCACTAAAGCAGTCACTGACTCGCAACAACTTGCAATCATAAGTGACAGAGTTAATTTCGGGTAAAATCAATGAAATGGGTATGCCGATAGCATAAAATGAGATGTGATAGAGCAAATCTGAGATCAGATTTGGAATCAGCACCCTGAAATTAGTCTAAAACAGCTGCAAAAGTCCAGGCCAGAATTTTTTTTTTGTGTTGACTAGTGTTATTATTCGGCCCTCGATTTGCGAGGGTTTGCGTGAATTGCACGCGTCGGGTTTTACGTTGAGTTAAAATGCCTTCCCGTACCCCACATCGGCGGCCCAAGGCGGCGTCAGACAGACGGGTCCCACACCTGTGCCAGCCGAGCAGAAGCGTTCGTGTTGAGTGGGGTGCAGCCACACACGTGGCACAAGACACGGGGGGGGGGGGGGCTCGCTGAGAGACGCCCCTGGGGCAAAGGCGGTGAGACCAGATCCAATTAATCTCGCCAGAGTGGCGAGATGTTAACTACCTCGCCCGGTGTACAGGAGGTCGTGGGTTCGATGCCGACCCTGACGCCTGCTGCTGTATATTTGGAGTTTGCGTGTCTCCCTCTTTCCGTGGTCGAGTGGATTTTTCTCCGGGTCCTCCGGTTTTTCCCTCCCCATTTAGGAATACGCGGTCAGTGCATTTGGCTGCCGTGCGTTTCCACATGATAAGCCACTTCGTTTAGCAATCATTTGTGGCCAGGTCGCTTCTAAAAAAGAGCTACAGAGCTCAGTGGGCTTTACTTGGTAAAATAAAAAATATGTACTTTTAAATAGTTTAAATCCCTCAGTGGGAATGGGTTCGCAGCCTCGCCGGCGGTGGCTTCCCACGATGGACCCCGGCCCAGGAAAATCTGTCCACCTTTCCCGCGGACACCGCATCGATACTGACAGAGCCATTCCACATGCAAATGTGACCCCGTGCCCACTTCGTGACAAAGGGGCCTGTTCGAATGGGCAGAGAGATAGCATCGGACCGTCCACGGACTGTACCTGTAAGGTGTAATGAGCGACGTGCCCCTTTGTGAAGATGCGGGAGCGTGCTCCGGAATTCTCTCGGTGGGTGGCGGGGTGGAGAGTGTAGAGTCCGTTAGTGCAATCGTTGTCGTGCGCATGAGACGCGAGGGGGGGGGGGGCGCGCTGCGGCGTCGTCATTAAAAGGAGACTTTATTATCGCAAGCACAATTCCAGCTCTGTCGCCCGCAGTAGTCGTGCTGCAGAGCTGTCAAGCCAGACGGTTTACCCCGTAATCTTGTGCAGGGAAATTGAGTTTTCAGATCCATACGGCCGTACATGCGTCTCAATACGGGCAGAAAATTAAAATGTTTTTGTCTCTTTGTTTGCGTTTTCTCTATTGTGATTGGACCTTGTAGGATGAACGTTGAGATTTATAACGGCACGGTGCGACCAATAAGGTTTGGATTGGTCTGTATTCAGGTAGGGCACTGATAAGGGGGTTTTGGTACGGTAGCTGCAACAGAAGCCGCAGCAGCAGCAGCAGCGCGTTAACCCCGCGGTGCTGGTGAAAGTAACGCGCTTCAGACGCGGGCAGAGAACGGCCTAAGTTTCACGTGCAAGTATCACGCACTGTCCTGCAACAAGCAAAAAAGTACGAAGTCATAAAATAAACCACATGTTTTTATTTATTTACTTACCCGTGTAGAATATACACATTGTGATTCGTACTCAAGGTAAATTCATCACTCGCCGCGCTTAATTTCTTCCCCCCCCCCCCCCAAAAAAAGAGAGTTTTCCTAGCTTCAGCTTTGGCAAAAGTCACCAATGTGATCACAAAACATTTCCGACGGTCGCGCGACCGTCGCTCTGCTGCTCCTGCGACGTTGAATGGAGGGCCGAAAGGATGGCCCGCAGAACGAGGGCCCCTGGGTTAATCCGGCCCTGGGCTCTGCGTACCGATGCGAAAATTCAACTCACCCCCCCCCTCCCTGCTGCCTCCGTGCTTGGAAGTTGCACGTGCATCGTTCGCTCTCTCGAGGGAGGTTCGTTTGCCGAGCGGCTACAGAAGCTAGTCGCCTGAGACTCGCGACATTGCCTTTGAGAAAGCGCTGCGCAACTGGAAGGCCCGGCCACCACGTCCCGTCTCCTCGTCTTCGTAAACGCCGCGAATCAACGTTGGCGTTGAGCTCCTTAGTTCGGCGACGTGGGCCCCCTTCTTTTGTAGAGCCGCGCTGAGGTCTCTCTCTTTTTTTACGATCAGTGGAAACAAGAAGATGCTCGGTGTATTCGGCACTTTGTTTCGTTCATCATTTCGTAATTTTTTTTTCTCTCGTCTCGATGACGCTTCGCATTGAGCATCGACCCTTAACGTGAACGAATTCAAACTCAGGTTTTGATGAATTTGTGCCACGCACTAAGATGCCGTTTGAATTTTGCCGCGGCATCTAAAATACCGAGGGCATCTCAAGAACGCTGCACGCGTCCGTGATCCCTCCGCCTTCACCGAGCCCACACTGACCGGCGTGGTGAAGTATGGTCAAAACAATACCCACGAGTGGCACAAGTCGTGGGGGAGGCTTTCATCCAGCAGCGCACGGGCGGTCCTCGACTCCCGACGATGATTTGTTCCCGAGGCCCGTGCGTAAGTCGACACGGTTCGTAAGTCGGAACACACTCGCGGACAAAGAGCCGTGAATTCTCATCGGACACTCTGAGCGCGTGCATCTGTTACACGCGGAAGTGTTGGCGAGCCGAGTGAATTTCATATCGCGTTCGTTTAAACGCATGCACAGCAGCTGCCTAACACCTTAAATCCTTAACAACTGTCTTAATGCCATTGCGGGGGGGACGACGACCGCAGTCACGACCGCTTGCGGGCAAAAAAAACGAGAATGAAAGGGGGGGGGTGGGGGAGATGCCCTTCGACCAGACGCCGCTGGGGCCGCATAGCGCGCTGCTGCTGCTGTGTGTGGTCGTACCCAGTGTCAGATCCGCACCGAACGGCATCAAAACCTCTTCCACCCACCCCCATCTCCTGCCCCTGCCCCAGCCCGCCCGCACCCCCCCCCCCATCCCCGCGCCATCCGTCCCTGTGCCTCTAAAAACTTCTCTCGCCCTCCGGCGATGAAAAAAAAGGAGTGAGAGAAAGGGTTCGGGGTGGCTGACTTTTTCGTGCAAACAGTAGACTTAACCTTTATTATGCGAAGTTGCCTGTGCGTGACATGTACAGTATTATGAGCGGCGCTAATATATTAATCCCTCTTTGGTGTGATTGAAATAAATGGGCGGATTGTGTGCGACGCGACTGACGGAGCTGAGCCGATGGGAAACGTGGGGCAAGATTATACGGCGAGGGGAGGGCGCGACACCAGCTCCGAGGCCAACCCTCCCCACCCACCCCCTCTCCTCTCCTCTCTCCTCTCCTCCATCCACCGAGCGCACCGAGACAAGGGAGCCCTGTGTGGGGCCACGGACTCATGTCGCTGGCACCCAGACGTGGGCACGGCAGCTCCCCCCCCACCCCCCCAGTTAGCCACAGTCCCCACCAGCACCCCCCCTCCCTCCTCCCTTCATTCACATTTAACATTCATAGTATCCGCTTTTCTCTCCGTGTTTTTTTTATGCAACTCATCTGCATCTTTCTAAACCAGGATTTCTTCAACTCCGGTCCCCACGCCCGCACCCTCTGGGTGCAGTGTTCCCGTGTTTACCAATGTCCTCCATTCTGATGTAATACCAGCAACGTGATTTATTCTCTCGCGTGGTGGTGGAGCAGTGGTTAGCGCACTGGGCTACGGAGTAGGAAAACTTGAGTTTTATACTAAACGAAGCTTCTTCTTGGTTCTTCTTGGTTCTTTCGGTAAAGTCACGTAGTAGGAAAATAATAAAGTAATAAAAATAAAACTAATAACATAATTCGCTTTCAGACTCTGCCTTGTCGACAGACCTGTTCTCCACCTGAAGACGGATGCTTGCGTTGTGGCCGAAACGTCGTGAGAATGATTTTATTATGTTTTATTATTATTATTTTATTATTTTCCTTCTACGTGACTTTACCGAAAGAACCAAGAAGATGAATCCCTGCAGTCACGAAAGCTTTAAATCGAAACTTCTTCTTGGTTCTTTCGGTAAAGTCACGTAGAATGGAAATAATAAAATAATAAAAATAAAAACATAATCTTCTTAGGTTTTTTCGGTAAAGTCACGTAGAAAGTAAAATATTTTTTACTATATTTTACTAGTAAAATATTTTACTTTCTACGTGACTTTACCGAAAAAACCTAAGAAGATGATTCCTTGCAGTCACGAAAGCTTCAAATCTAGAAATAAAAACATAACAAAATAATTCTCACGACGTTTCGGCCACAACGCAAGCAGCCGTCCTCAGGTGAAGAACAGGTCTGTCGGAAAGACAGCGTCTGAATGAACACCACCAAATCGAAATAAACGAAGCTTTTCATTTTACCAGGTAAGGCGCACTGAGCTGTATCGCTTTTTTTAAAGCGACCTGGCCACAAATGATAGCCCAACGAAGTGGCTTATCGTGAGGAAACTTACAACAGACAAATACTCTAAAACGAATGTTTTTAAACATGGCGGGAAAAACCGGAGGACTCGGAGAAAAATCCACGCGTCCGCGGGGAGAACACGCAAACTCCAAATACAAAGGAGTCAGGGTTGGGATCGAACCCATGGACCTCCTGTCTAGCAGGCGAGGTAGTTAACATCTCGATTGCTGGCCACGACTAACATCAATGGAGAGTGATATCTGAGCCCCTCTTGGCCTTTCCCCATTTCACCAACCCGTACTGACCAGCGTGGTGAAGTATGGTTGAACAACAACCACAAACAACATGGCGTAGGGAGGCCTTCATTCAGCAGTGGATTGACAAAAGGCTGTAATGACAAAGTTGTTAGAAATGTTTTTTTTCAAAGCCTTTATTTGTGATAGCTTGGATGATTTTATAAATTTATACTCAGACAAATGCCTTTTTAAATCCTTTATATTAAGTTCACTTGCTTGCTTGCGCACTTACGACCGTGCAAATCTTTCGGTCGTTTTTTAACCCACTTCCCGTGATGAAATCGAGCTGACATTTTGCACACAGACTCGTTGTGCGTGACAATTTATTTTCGTGAAATGTTTTTTCCTAATTTTTACACTTTTTAGGAATTTTTTACAAATATTTAATTACCAATTGCTTAATGGTGGCATGCAATCATCTGACCCATAGGTGGCAGCCATCTCAAGCCAGAGGACGAGAGGACTCTAGCCGCCACGCATATAAAGGATTTATAGTGAAAAACTTTGTTTTTACGGGTGAATTTTTTATAGTCTACAACAGTCAGGCACAACGATATTTCCCATTTATGACTTTTCTCAAATCTGATTGACAGTTTGCATGCATTCGATGGTAAAGAAATCTTCATTAAACCTGGCCTGCTCATGCGGTTTGTTGGCCTCTAAATGTTGAATTATTATTCTAATGATCTTCGTGAACAGAATATACACGTGCATAAGAGGCTGATGGGACTCGCATTCTAGAAGTAATTTGTATCGCTGTTTTAATCGAAGAACAATTAAGGTATTTTATTTACACGTAAGAATTTAGGAAACGGGTCTAATAATGTTGTCCCGACAACTGATCCTGCTTGTTGGATGATCTCCACAGTTACACCATCTCATCCAGGATCGTTCCCTTTTCTTACACTATGAAAGGCGGTACATCTTCAAATGTGACGTTGGGAGAGGCTCTTCGTCATTTTAAAAGTGGTTTGACCCATGGGATATATTGATTGCGGTTTAAGTCGATTGAAAACATATTTTGGAATAGAGGTGAAGGTCATGTTTGAGCGATTTTGGAAAACCATGAGTAATATTGGAAGCAAGAGCGTTCCAGACGGCAGCCGATAGCACATCTAAAACGAACGATGCAGTGACCGTATTTGTGGCAAGTACTTTACGTGTAATGGGACTTTGTGCTTTGGCAGGAGAGGTCACTGGAGGGCATGAAGGCTGGTGGTCGAATTTTTTTTTTTAATCTACGTGGCTTTACCGAAAGACCCAAAGAATACTAATAATGGAGTTGCAGCCAGAGGAGGAGGAAACATCTATGAGATAACGTCGACCACAGAGAGATAGAGCTACTGGATTCACTTGTGTACAGGAGCCTGATGGATTGTTGCTTGACCGTCAGAGATGGCGATGACTTGTGGAGGCATTCCTCCAGCAGTGGATAAATCATGGCTGATTGTGGACATTCTATAGAGTACGTTCTGTTTTATTCATAGTACCGAAGGATGAATGTTCACAATGCACACACTTTATATACCATCACTGCAATGTTAAATATTTCCACAAACTGTTGTTCATGCCTCCTACAATTATTATGACACTATTATACTCTATTAGGCTGAACTGTGTTTAGTGGAAGTCATCATTGGGGTCATTAGAGTGACAACTGAAGGTTTTTACAAAATAAATTATGTTTAGAAGCTTCGGCTAATTTCCAACACACTGACGGCCTCTGAGCAGCGTACAATCGTTCAGGTCGATTGCAAAATATGTTATAGATCTAGAACTTGTATGGATGTGTAGATGTAGAACCTTCTTTCGCACCATACAGAGCCAACCGTGCTAATCGGAGGTGTGGTAGCCAATCGTGCGACGGAGTTGTGGGGGAGTGACTGTTATCTGCTGCTAATTTCTGTCGGTTTTTTAAAAATATATTTCTGCTTCTTCCCTCGCAACTGCCCGACTTTGGAATTCCCTCCCACCGTTATCTTTTCCCACTTGATTGTAGCCTCACTCAATTCAATACAATGTGCTTACTCTTAATAATTGAGCAGCATTTGTTTAACGAGCCTCGCTCCGCTCATGAGACTCGGAAGGTCTAAACCGGTTTTGGAGTTTGCTTGCTCCAATACAAATGCTGCTTGATAATAATTATTTGTCCAGAAGGCCAATTGGCTGATGGACTACAATGGACTATTTATGCATGGAGACAGAACGTGTTTCACGTTGGGTGGCAAATCCTTCTTTGTTCTGTTTAAAAATGTTTTTTTACCCTTAACGTTCCAACGTGAAGCATAATTCATTTGTGTATATATGTATACGTAACTTTTTTCAAATCCAAGAAACGTATTAACTCGTAGCCATTGCAACTTCATTGGTGATGTTGGTTGCTGACCTCTTGATGTTTTTGGGGCATTTGAGCCGTGTGCTCAGCAAAAAAAAAACCTCCCACGATGATTGGCAGAAACACTGTTCAGTTATAACAGCAAATTGCGTTTACGTTCCGTGCATTTTATAGACCAATTAAAAAAACGATCTTCAACAAACTCCACACACTGACCAGCGGAGTGAATTACGGTTAAATAAATACGATGACCTACAAGGCGTAGTAGGGATGGTCCTCTTCCAGCAGTGGATTGACAACAGGCCTCTTGTATGTGTACAATAAATATATTGGGACGTTATTTAGAAGTACAAGCTTAAAAAAAGGCATTTTAGCCGTTGGAATTAACCCAGGATTATTTTTTTTATAACTGAAACGTGGATAATGAGCCGACTCTTTTCGGCCAGCGATTCCTCCTCGGTGAATGTATAAATAGAGGCAATTGCAGGGAGATTAATTGTGATCTCGCCAGAGACAGCGTTTCCCCATTGTGTTTCATCCGCACCTGGCATGGGAATTAAAAAGTCGGATCAGACCTCACTGTCTGCCCTACCGAAGTTCATTGTAGCACAAACCCAGCTGCTAAACTTTGTAGTAGTAGTGATAATAATCATAACAATGTAAGAAAAAAAAACCCTTCTGTAATTGAGTTAAACCTCTCATGATCGGACCAGAGATTCACTTACAAAATCCAGACAAAGCGGCCACTCCCAGAGCAGTCTGCAGTCTGCGTTTGACGCACGGCCATCATCATCATCAATACGTATCATTTATACCACGCCTCCCATGCAGTATGTACATATCGAGACATCAACATGAAATACCCAGGAAGAAAGCGATTGGAGACCACAAGGGAACAGTGTAAGTAATTATTGTTATAGAATTTTGTTGTTGTAATACAGCGTCATTCATGCAAAATGTCGAATTTCCAACGTGCAACAATTTGCACACGGAAGCCATAGACAAGAAGAGAACGCGGTCAGAAGCTGCGCCAATAATTTCCCAAGCTCTGCGGTCCCATGCTGGAATGTTTCTCCATCTCCAATCCACGGGCCTTTATCCACGTTCAACATCGCGTACACACACCAAGCGGCCGATGTATGCGTGCATGCACAGTATGTTGAACTTCTTTCGCACCGTACGCAAGCTAATCGGAGTACCTGCACCGTCACCTTACATCTCGTCGCCAAAACCCCAGACGCGCGGTTTTTATTGGTGGGGTTGAGAACATGCGCGGAGAGAGAGAGAGAGGGAGAGAGGGCCCCCTGCCTCTCTCATTGAGGCGGCCGCGCCAGCTGTAAGCCAGCAGTACACCGAGAGAGAAACTGGTTAAGATCACGCCTCGTCGGAGACACTGCGCTGTAATCACGGCCGGCGAGGTGCTTGCCTCGTGGAGAGATTACCATCTCATTAATAGTATCAATGTCCTTTTATCGGCTGGGGGCTATTCCGCTCATGTCCGTTTGTGCGCGGCAGCGTAATCCCCGCGGCGCTTCTGGCTGACAGCTGTCCCTGACGAGCCTTCAAAATGCTGACTTCTGTGGCAGCTCACCGTGAATGGGCCAGGGCGGGGGAGTTGAAGCTGCTCGGGCTTTTTTCTTTTAGGGAATGAGGCGATGGTTGTGGGGGGGTTCGGGCGGGCGGCTGGGTGAGATGCGGTGGGCACGGTGTTGTGGGTTTTAGGGACCTCTTTTTATATTTTTTTTGGTGGGGGGGTGGGGGGTGGGGAGCGACCCCGACCCATGGGCATGGAGGGGAGGACACGGGCGGGCGGGAATGCGAGTGGGTCGCGTGTGCAGAAGGCCCACGCGACCCGCTCTCGACAGCCACTCCAGACGGCCTCCCAAGGAACCTCACGAGTCCATTGCCGTCGGTGCGCACGCGGGCAGCCCGGGCAGCCGAGGGCAGCCGAGGGCTCGCTCGTGTTGCCTGCTCACGCGGGCACGCTCGGAACCCCCTTCTGTTCGTCGCGAGCTGACGGCAATCGTAAGGCTTGACTTACAAGCTTTCGTGACTGCAGGAATTCACATTCTTTGGGTCGTTCGGTAAAGTCACGTAGATGGGTTCAAAGAAAATAAGAAAAAAATAAGAAAAAAACTGCGACGTTTTCGACGTTTCATCCCGACGACGAGCGCTGCGTTGTGGTCGAAATGTTGTAGCTTTTTTGTATTTTTTATTTTCATTGAACCTATCTACGTGACTTTACTGAAAGACCAGAAGAATATGATCGTCAGACTCTTAGCGCTCACGCCTAGTCATTTTGGCGCAGCAGCGATCACTGCCTGATCGATGATTATTGTGGCGGCGGTGGCGATAACGCAACAAGGATAACGCCCTATAAATTAATCGTCTTTGACTGAGCACCGAAGATTGATCAAGGTGCTGATCACAGTTGAATGTTTTTACGTTGAACTTCGTTCGCACCGTACGCAGCCAACCACAGGGCTGAACGAAGGGGAAACGTCATTCAATCTGTAAATATCGTCTGGAGTGCCAATTCCATGATAATGATGATTGTTCGCAGGGGACGACCACAGTGTCAAGAGCTGAAGAGGTGATCATGACCAGAATCGTTGATGCCACCACAATGCAATCACTGGCTTCCTTTTGCTAGATCCCACAGTAGTCGCAAAGTTATATATATAAAGCGATTGTATGTGAGCAAAACAAACCAGCTAAGACCCAATATACGGTACTAAAATACAGCATTGTTCAGCTTGAGAAGGCCTCATCCAGCAGTGGATAGAGAGGCCCTTAGCTTGAGAAGACCTCTAGAAAGTCCGGCACAGAAAGAGCAGCCATGCAGTATGCGTGCAGCATTCTCCTTCAGAGCACTGCGATCCACAGACTCTAATAGTGATCCATCTCGACTCACACGGCGACCCAGAGATTTACAAAGAGACACGTTGGGGCCGTCCATAAATTACGTCACGCACCTTGGGGCGGGGGGGGGGTCAGACATTTGTAACAATGTGTGACGAGGGGGGGGGGTGTTTGAGAAGTGTGACGTCACATCAAAATGCGCAACTTTAAATAAATATAGACAACACGTTCTACTTAATTAAATATACTTTTTAATAAATGTTTTCTCCTACAACATCAGTGAGCGCCACATTAAATACGCACTACAATGACAATAGTTTAATGCGATTTGCAGCATGTTTTATTTTTGAGGGGGGGCAGAGCTTTGTGACGTCATATTTGGGGGGGGGGGGTCTGACTTTTCGTGACGCCGTGTGACGAAGGGGGGGGGGGGTCAAAAATCGTCCAAAATCGCGTGACGTCATTTATAGACGGACCCATAGTCTCGCAAAAAGACAGACATTTTCAGCTAAGTTGAACGTACAACTTTGCAATTGTAAACCCAATGCCTCCTTAGCTATGCCGGCTGTGTGTGTGTTTGATCGTGAGATGTGCGTGTGTGTGTATGTTTCATCGTGAGATGTGTGTGTGTGTATGTTTGGTATCTGATACCGATAGCCCGACCGGGATGAAACTTGGCTAAACAAGTCACGGAAAAGCAGCCTCGGGTAGCGGGTTGGCTGCAAGGCACTTTGCAATTTCACCCCAGCTGAGTCCCGATTATAATTGTATTTAGTATGGACCTAAGCTCACCAACAAATGCGTCTCTCTCTACACGTGGGTTGAGCCCAGTGAAAAAAAAACCCCCAACAAGACGAAGCAGTAAAGTTAAATAAATCAAATTTCGATTTAAAGCTTTCGTGACTGCAGGGATTCATCTTCTTGGTTCTTTCGGTAAAGTCACGTAGAATGGAAATAATTCAATAATAAAAATAAAACATAATAAAATAATTCTCACGACGTTTCGGCCACAACGCATTCAGACTCTGTTTTCTCGACAGACCTGTTCTCCACCTGAGGACGGCTGCTTGCGTTGTGGCCGAAACGTCGTGAGAATTATTTTATGATGTTTTATTTGTATTATTTTATCACTTCCCTTCTACGTGCCTTTACCGAAAGAACCAAGAAAAGTTAAATAAATCAATTGAACACACCGCGTGCACGAGACCAACGCGAGAGCGAGAAAACAGCGAAGTTGACATGTTGGCGGGCAGGACGGAGACATTCGCGAGGGCGAACAGGCAGAAGAGACGGACAGGGCCAATGGGAAGGGCCTGGGGTTGGTGAGTGGCTGGGAGCTGCCATGGGAGGTGGTGTGTGGGGAGTGAGGGGCGGGGCCGTGGGGGGTGGTGGGGGAGTTGCAGCGGCGGGGGGGGGTGAGAGACCTCGGCTCGCACTGCGGGAGGTGGGGGGGGGCTCCGTGTGGGGCCGCGCCTGGACTCAGCGGGGGTGGGGGGGTGTGGATGTCCAACCCCGAGGCCCAAATCCCATCAGCGGCTTCTGCGCCCTCCTTTTCATTGGCGGGGGTAACGCTTTTGCCGTTGCGCGCATTAAATAGTGTAAGCACATTAGCGGGATATTCCATACATTCTTCCGCTCACTTTTCATCTGTGCGCTACTCCATTTCCGAAAGGGGCTCCCCCCTCCCTCCCTCTCCCCCCCCTTCTCCCCCCCCTCCATTGGAAAGCAATGGATTACAATTGGCGGTCGATTTCATGGCGGAATTTTGCGGACTTACCATGGGAATTCGCCACGGGTGCGTGAGATTAGGTGCGGTTCAAGTGCACGGCCCGGGGGCGCTCTTTACCTGCTGGGAGATGCGGAGCCTCGCAGGGGGGCGGGGGAGGGGGTTGTAGGGGGGGGGGAGGGGTGGGGGCGGGGGGCTCTTTGACAGCTCAACAAAGGCACGACACGAACTTAAACAACACAAAAATTCAACACGCCCGTCAATAAGACTGCGGCCTTGAAAGAAGAAGACAAAACAATCTATACAGATAAAATAGGCGACGTTTCAGACAATGGCCCTCCTTTATAGCACATGAAAGCCACGTGCACAGGAATAAATGCCATTTTAATGTCGCCTAATACGTAATAATTAATTTCTTTAAGGCCGCGCAGTCCTATCGACGAATGCGTTGAGTTGTTTGTGTGTGTTAGTTGGGCTTGTGCATCACTGCCAAGGCAAAAACGACAGCATCACCGATTGATTTGTGACATTCCTCTTCTTCTTTCGTATGGCTGATATAGATGCGGAGGAACTACTGCACACCAAAACGAAACAATTGTTTCTATTCTACCAGGTAAAAGCCGCCGAGCTATGTAGCTCTTTCTCAGAAGCGACCTGGCCACAAATGATCGCTCAACGAAGTGGCTTATCATGTGGCAATGTCTAGCTGTCAAATACTGTAAATGTGAAGGGGAAAATCAGAGATCCGAAAAAAAATCACGTGATCACAAGGTGAGCGAGAGAACACGCAAACTGCAAATATACAGCAATCGTCAGGGCCGGGATCGAACCAACGACCTCCTGTATATCAGGCGAGGTAGTTAACATCTCGCCACCTTGATGACAATGAGAGAGAGACACGCAAACTACAAATACACAGCAGGCGTCAGGGTTGGAGTCGAGCCCACGACCTCCTGTATATCAGGCGAGGTAGTTAACATCTCGCCACCTTGATGACGATGAGAGAGAGACACGCAAACTCCATATATACAGCAGGCGTCAGGGTTGGAGTCGAGCCCACGACCTCCTGTATACCAGGCGAGGTAGTTAACATCTCGCCACCTTGATGACGATGAGAGAGAGAGACACGCAAACTCCAAATACACAGCAGGCGTCAGGGTTGGAGTCGAGCCCACGACCTCCTGTATACCAGGCGAGGTAGTTAACATCTCCTAGCCACCGCGGCTCCCCTGCAATTTCACATGCAGGTGGTCGAGCCAGATAACCGCGAGAGGAACAGCGGAGTGTATTGCATCGCATATATGGAATACAAAGCATCGACGAAGCGATGCGTTGACGCACCGAGTCATACCGAAGCCTCCAGTGAGTTGCGCGTCTGAAAGCATCGAGGTGGATTTGTAAACATTGCAAATAACGGGGTTCACGTGACCCCTGCAAAAACTAGGGGAGGGGGCGCAGTAATCTCGATAACGAAACAACGATCTTCTTGGTTCTTTCGGTAAAGTGACGTAGAAGGGAGATAATAAAATAATAAAAATAAAACATAATAAAATAATTCTCACGACGTTTCGGCCACAACGCAAGCAGCCGTCTTCAGGTGGAGAACAGATCTGTCAAGTCTGTCTACTTGCGTTGTGGCCGAAACGTCGTGAGAATTATTTTATTATGTTTAATTTTTATTATTGTATTAATTTCCTTCTACGTGACTTTACCGAAAGAACCAAGAAGATTAATCCCTGCAGTCACGAAAGCTTTAAATCAAAACAACGATCATCGAATCAAATCACCTAACCCCTCTTAATCGGTGAACTACAATCGAATCGCGGCGGTGAGGACGCATCGTTCGATCCCAGCAGTGGTTGTGATCACGCCGCAGGTCGTGAGTCGTGCTGCTGCAGCTGCTCACACGTTCATTGTCATTGCACGCGCCGCTCATTACTTAGCCGCGTTTCGCCGCTCTGCGCCGTTCGTTCCCTGCCCCGAGTTTGCCTCGTCGTCTTTGTCGGGGCTCAACGTCACGTGGGAGATATTGAGGGCTTCCACATCCCACACCCCACCCCTCCCCCCCAAATTGTGGCGAGGGAGTTGGCAAAATATTTTCCGGAGCTCCGACCCGGACAGCTTCGATTGTAATGAAGCCCCGCGGTCATCACCAGATGCACATGTTTCCCCATTCCTATTCTCTTCAAACTATTCGCGATTAAGTTACAAACTATTCCCAATTAAATTATAAACCATTCCCAATTAAATTACAAAACCATTCCCAATTGAATTACAAACTATTCCCAATTAAATCGCAAACTATTCCCAATTAAATTACAAAACCATTCCCAATTGAATTACAAACCATTCCCAATTACATGACAAACTATTTCCAATAAATTACAACCATTCCCAATTGAATTACAAACTATTCCCAATTAAATCACAAATCATTCCCAATTGAATTACAAACTATTCCCAATTAAATTACAAACCATTCCGAATTGAATTACAAACTATTCTCAATTAAATCACAAACTATTCCCAATTAAATTACAAACTATTCCCATTTAAATTACAAAAACACATGTGTGAATGCAATGAGAGTCGAGACATTTCAACGACAACACAATCCGCAAAATAAAGTATCGGAGAGAGAGAGAAAAAAAGTATTTTAATTAGGGATGTGTTTTGTTTGTTTGTCTTGGCATCAGCAACAGCCCTCCCCCCTCTGGTTCCTTTCCTTGAGAATGAACCCTCACTTGACGAGCCTCGCGACTGACAGACTGACTCAGAGACAGAGCTGAGTTGGCTGTAACGTTGTTGTTGGAGACGGACGTTTGAACGTTGGGATTTGTCCGTCTATCGTGACGATTAAATCACGGATAGAGAGAGAGACGAGAATAGGTTTTACCCTTGATGGCGATCAAGCAGTAGCTGTGTTAAGACGTTGCAAGGAATCGAGACCGCATTAACCACACGTGCTTGTGGCAAAACATGCGAACAAACAGGTTCTGATCACGCACGCATTGCGAAGATATTCGTGAGCTGGGCTTCTTCGTGTGCAGCAGCGGACATTGCGTCAAAATCCATCGATGTTGTACTCTACTATGCTCCCCGCCTTCGCCATCCCGAGCTTATTCTACACCAGCGTGGTGAAGTACGAGCAAAGAACGCCCACGTGGGCGAGGGAGGCCATCTATCCAGCAGCGGATTGACAAAAGGTGCCGCGCGTGGCGAGGGAGACGTTGGAAACTTCGTCGAGAGCACAATGGAGTTTGACGTTAAATCAAATCTGTGCCGAACTACTAAGCTCGCGGGGACGACGATGCATCCTCACATTTGTACGCGTATCGCCGATGATGCGTATTTGAAATGTGGCATTTGAACAGCGGCTAGCCGACGGTGCATAGACAGCATCCCTCCTCTCTCGCGGATCCACCGCCCGCCACTCATGCGAGCAGCTTGTGCCATGAAGCGCAGGGTGACTTGACGCTTGATTGAGCGCGGGTGAAGATCTCTGCTACTATACCGCGTCCCCCCCCTCCCCAACTCCCTCCTCCATTCATCCTCCTTCCCCTCCTCTCTCCTTAACCCCCACCCACCCGCCCACCCACCCACCCCCCTAGCCGCAGCACGACTTGTCCGTCAATAACTCTGACAATCGGCCAGGCGTGTCGTGTTAGCGGCTGCCAGCGCGGGTCCCTATGCAGCCAAGCGCAATGAGACCTCATTTGCCTCCGCTCTTGCTGCTTGTTCCATAGTCCCGCCGCTCCCGGGCCGGCTCGGTCAGGTGTGCCACAGTAGCCCCCCCAACCCCCCACCCGCACCCGCACCCGCACCGGCACCCCCTCATCCCCGTGTCACAGACCCCCCCCCCACCCCCGTATACCGCAAAGCCACGGGTCGGGCAACCAAAATAACAAGAAGATAATTTTTTTTTCGAATATTTCAAGAGTCACTCTTTGGTTCTTTCGGTAAAATCGCGTAGAAAGAAAATCAATTAAATGATAATAGAATACGACGTTTCGATTGCAACACAATCAATCATCATCATAGAATACGACGATGATGGTTGCTTGTGTTGCAATCGAAACGTCGTATTCTATTATTATTTAATAACATTTCTTTCGACGTGACTCTACCGAAAGAACCAAAAAGTAATTCCTGCTGTCACGAAAGCTTCGAATCTAATTTCAAGAGTCGCCAATGCACGTGCTGAATGCGAGACGGTGGGTCCTCAATGTAGAACGTTTCGAAGCAGTGTCCTTAAAGAGGCGCATTGCGGCATCCGAGCCGCATTTTAGCGACCTCGCTTTCAAAGCACAATTCCGTCCTGTCTCCACAACACGACTAAACGTATGGTGTTTTGCTCCATCAGCTTAATTTATTGGCTTTCCAGACCGATAGTTTTTTTTAAGCAGCGTTACACGGGCCACACCATAACTTCAGTGGAGTGGTCTTGATAATAAGAGCTGGTAATCCAACGGGGAATTTGTTGAAAAAGAATAAGCCCGACTCTGCCCAATGAGATACCAGAAGGTCGAAACCGGGCTTGGAGTCTGCTTGTTCAACACAAATGCTGCTCGATAATATTTATCTGGAAAGCCAATGGGCTGATTGACTAAAATATGAGTTATCAATATGTGGAAACAGAGCTCTGCCTAACCAGTGTCACGCCTTTACGCACAACGTGAAGGGCGTGACGCACAACGCGTCTGCATGAAGCGGCTACACAAACTCTTCTCAATTAAAGACACGTACTAACTCGTGTCTACTGCCACTTTAACAGTGCTGTTTGTTGCTGACCGTTTGGCGTTTTTTGGGGGGCCTTTGGGCATGTGTGCTCAGAAACGCGTGACAAATATAAATAACATTTATTAAAAGTATAGGCTTTACCATTTCTGGCATTTAAACTGGCGTTGTTAAAATGTTCAAACACCAAATATATACATATTTCAAGGCATCAAGTCTATATTAACCACACTTACTTGTGACATAACCACACAAGTGATGCCTTCCTTTCAATAGGTATCTATATAAACATCTTAACACCAGTTTTTTTTGCCAGAAAGGCTAAAGCCTATTCATATTTTTAATTTTCAAACCGCCACAAAAAATGTCTAATTAGTTATAAATGACATTATTTTAATTATATCTTAATTTTTTTTTTATCCCGTCTCCCAGAGTCATCAACCCCCAACATCGCCGTGCCCCGTGAGCCCACCGCGCTCGCTAAGCAGTCGACGATTTACTTTCCCCCACGTGATTGCAGACAGGTGCCCGCAGCAAAGAGCTCCCGGCGGTGATTGACAAGATCTGTGCAATGCCTCGATCGCTGTATTATTGCCGCACACAGCGACACTACAATCGCCCTTTCAGGCCCCTTCTTTTTTAACCAGCGCCGTTCTAATGTATCCCATCACGAAATAACACAGATAGTGAGGTTCTTTAAATACAACAAAAAAAGTGTGTAAAGGGTGGTGTGGGTTGTGAGGTTGTGGGTGGAGAAAAGAATACCCCCCCCCCCGCCACCCTTTACCCTAACCCCCCACCCCACCCACCCCCACCACCCCCACCACCCTCACCACCAATTCTTATTCTGTGTGAGCGTGTCTCTCACCAGACTGGGACAGTCCCGTGAATGCGCGTGCACTTGTTGCTTGATAGAATCGGGCCGAGACTCACGCGCGAAGGTCGACAGCTCTCGTTTTCCACGATGAAATAAAGGACGTGGACGAGGAGGAGGAGGAGTAGGGAGTAAGAGGGGAAATATATAAAGAGTCAAAGAGGCACGACTGTTATAAGAGCCACGGTCACTGACCCTGCAGTTGGCGCGACATTATTGGCAGTAGCGGGACTTTATTTAAGGACGTGTGAATCATGCCGCACGCCCGTGGATGAATGGTTGCCTCGCTTTATGCGGTATCAGTAGAAGGGAACGCGCGAAGCGAAACCGCACGAGACGGCTGCCTGCCGAGTCGCGCAAGCAGTACACGCAAACAACGTTGTGCCACGTCCGGCCGCATAGCCGCACGTCGAGTGAATTTAAACCGCATAAAGCGAATTTTTGGGTTGAAATAGGTTAGCCGCGAAGATAAATAAAATGTATAAAGTGCGAAATTGCACAAAGCGAACCCGTCACAAAGCGAGGGTAACGTGCACATTAATTGAATGCGTTAATTTTGGCAGCGCTAAGTGTTTGCGTGTCAATAATATGACGCGCGTTTGCGTGTCATATGATTGGCTTTGCATGTGCAGTGTTCAAGAGGGACGAGACGAGTTTTGAGCGAGGCTATCGATGTTGCACGGTTGTCCACTGTCTTTCTGTCATGCATAAACAAAGATCCCCCGTGTAGCCTTAACAGACTAAAGGGACAATTGCTGTTAGCGAGCACCTTTGATGGCCGGCACGGCACACGAGGGAGTGAGTGGCCGGCACCATGCCCGGCCGCCTTAGTCTTCCCAGTGGCGATGTTTACACATCGCACCAGGTACTCATTTGAGGCTGTATCGACCTAGGTGAGGCCCAGGACCGGTTCAGATAATCGTCACCAGTGTTGGCCGTGAGTGGGGTTCGAACCTGGACCGCCGAGTTCGCAGCGCCATGCGCTAACCGCTACACCGCCGCTGCTCACCAAAAAAAACCACGCACCTTCGTATAAAATATACCACCAGCAATTGAGCGTATCGTAAAAAAAAAGCACGGAGTGTGTGGATACGGCTTATCTTTTTGTTTTTGCTAGAGCGCAGATCGTTTGATATTGCTATTCCTGCCACCTATTTTAAACGGCGAGCCGCAGTTTATGGTAACTGCTAGCAGCTGCATCACTCAAATTAAAATGCTCACGAAAATGTTCGACCTGTCGCCCTTCCAAAACGACGGTTTGTTTGTGAAAGATATGAAGATAGCCAATAATATCGGTGGTGCAGTGGTTCGCGTAATTTCGACATACAGTATTGGAACCTGGATCCCCCCTGACTGAGCAACGTGGTGATGGTCAAACAACATCGACAAGGCGTCAGGGAGGCCATCATCCAGCAGTGGATTGACAAATGGCTGTAAATATTGAACAATAACCAACGATCTTCTTGGTTCTTTCGGTAAAGTCACGTAGAATGGAAATAATAAAATAATAAAAATAAAACATAATAAAATAATTCTCACGACGTTTCGGCCACAACGCAAGTAGCCGTCCTCAGGCGGAGAACAGGTCTGTCGAGGAGACAGCGTCTGAATGACAAGCCCCAGGCTTGGAGCGACTATTGCGTTGTGGCCGAAACGTCGTGGGAATTATTTTATTATTTTTATTTTTATTATTTTATTATTTCCATTCTACGTGACTTTACCGAAAGAACCAAGAAGATGAATCCCTGCAGTCACGAAAGCTTTAAATCGAAAAATAACCAACGATACTGCTAATAAGCAATACGCACAACTCTCAACGACACTGAAAGGCGATGCCTTCATGCAGGAGATGGGGGTTAGAGGAGGTGGTGTAGGATGTGTCGACGCGTCCAACGAGAGATTCACGCGTGGCAGGCTTCTCACGGCAGACGAGATCGCCGGTCTCCTCTGCGCGTGCACAGCGCTCAGTGAATGGGGCAGCGACCGTTCTCGAGCATAGCCCGTGCAGGTCTCTACTTTCAGTGGGCGCTGATCGTGGAAGCCACACATCGATTACACTGGTCAACACACTTTTTCTGGCATAAGGTATTCCAACGGTTTTAAGGTAATTTTGGGGTGCTGATTCCAAATCTGGCATCAGTTTTTGTCTATCACATCAGGTTTTGAGATATCAAATATTGCATTTTCAATAAAAACTGCAGAAGAAAAATATTAAATAAATGTGGATATCTACATACAATGATATTATAAACACACTATCTTAAAATACAGCACCATATTTTAACACTAAAGCAGTCACTGACTCGCAACAACTTGCAATCATAAGTGACAGAGTTAATTTCGGGTAAAATAAATGAAAATGGTGTATGCCGATAGCATAAAAATGAGATGTGATAGAGCAAATCTGAGACCAGATTTGGAATCAGCACCCTGAAATTAGTCTAAAACAGCTGCAAAAGTCCAGGCCAGAAAAAAAATGTTTTTATTTTTGTTGACCGAGTCAAGTGCATAGCGCTGCGTGTAGGTAAGGAATCGCACTCTGCTTTGCGACGTGTGCGTCTCTCTATTCCTTTAATTCACTAGCGCCGAGTCCATCGAAGAATTTCCATGCGCTTACTTCTTCACAATGCACGGCGTTTTCACGACTTTCGTTCAAGTGTCCGTGTTTAGCACCCCAAGGTGCCGCAAATGATGCTCGTTCTTAAAGAATAAGTGCATAACAAAACAGAGATATTATTGAGCCTCGGTGAGTCTTTCTCGCGTACAATTATTCGTAGTATTGTACTGTTAGAGGGAGCGGTGGCACAGCGGTTCGCACACTGCGCTATTGTCTGGGTTGTTTGGTCATTGATTGCGGGTATGGAAAGTGTTCTTTGTTTGAGTTCACATTTAGATCCATCTTACCTCTGGGACTATTGGACAAAATGTTTCCCAGAATTTCAAGAAGACCATTCGAGGGATATAGGACGCAAATGAAAGTTGTATTGGTGGCGTTGCAACAATCAGGGATTCACTTCAGCCGGGTGCGTCCGGCTCGGCGACCCTGGAGACTATTTCCGCAACCCGGCACACCGCGTCAAGCGCCCATCCCGTTACGGATGGTGGCTACGAATTTGCGGCTAATTTGTGGCTAATTTGTGGCTAATTTGTGGCTAATTTGTGGCTAATTTGTGGCTAATTTGTGGCTAATTTGTGGCTAATTTGTGGCTAATTTGTGGCTAATTTGTGGCTAATTTGCGGCTAATTTGCGGCTAATTTGTGGCTAATTTGTGGCTAATTTGTGGCTAATTTGTGGCTAATTTGCGGCTAATTTGTGGCTAATTTGTGGCTACGAATTTGCGGCTAATTTGTGGCTAATTTGTGGCTAATTTGTGGCTACGAATGTGTCACGCGCTGCACAAACTCTCCAGCTCAACGGCAAGCCTGGGAAATAATTCGGCGTGATATGAAGCGGCGCCTAACAAATGGAGCCGGACAACGACGCACGCTTAAATACATAACAATAATAATAACATTGAAATATTTTGTACAACTCGTTTCATTTAATTATGCGTTTTATCTGAATCGTTCTAAACAGCGGGTGAAGGCAGACGGGAACTTTAGGCTAATTGAGGCACCATTAAAAGCTAACAAAGGGAATTATATAAATATATATGTGTGGGCCCCACTGTTTTGTAGGACGAGGGAAGGGAAGGTTGGGGGGGGGGGGGAGCATTTCATTGACGAGCACAGACCGAGAAGAACGCAACAGCTCACCCCGCGCGCGATTGTTCGGCATCAACGCCGCTCCATAACGGATACGCGGATAATAGACCTCGGGCTGTCAACCTACGCCCGGGCTTCTTGTCAGAGGCAAACCCTCGCGGCAGTGAACGTTGGTTGACCACAGTGGGTGGCTGGTCGAGCAATAATGAATTGGCACGACAATTCACAGTTATCCGTCACTTCTTCACTTCACCGCCCGCTGCTGCTGTTAGGTGTGTCAGATTTGCGATGAGAGTTACTCTTGATGGGAATCTCAGACGAGATTTCCACTTTTGTTCAGGAAGTGCCGATGGTTTTCTTTTTGGTCTATGTACGATGGCGATGGCTGTGTGCTTTTTTTTTTTGCTACACATTGTTGCGTCTTGGATGGAAAAAAGGGGCATACATGCAGGAGGTGGTAAGATGTTCAAACACCAACTAAACAAGGCAACAAGTCTGCATTAGCCACACAGACGTGTGGTACAAAAGATGCATATGAAATCGATTGACCTACAACAAAGACAGCCTCTTTTATGGCTTTGTCTCAACCAGTGCTACATCACAGGCCGCCAAAACCGAACAGTACAAGGGCAATGCCACCATTGCCCTTGCATGCGTAGCTGTGGTTAAGAAATTATATCTATGGAACCCTTTCGCCATTATCAAGTTATTGAATAATCATATTGTACCGATAATAAAACAGTCTTGGGACTTTCTGGAATAAATACAGGTGTCAAGATGTTCAAACACCAAATAGGGCTCCCATATATATTGCTGTGTCTTGTTTGAAACTTGGGCCGGTCGTTTGGCAAATGGCCCCTTCTCCGGAGCAGAAAGAGGCGAGGGAAAATAATCGGACGGGCTCGTAATTGTAAATCGCACGTGTCAGAAAAAATTAACAACGAATACATCTGCAGAATATGCCTGTATGTTGAACTTCTTTCGCACCGTGCATCGACAACCGTGCAACAAAACTAATAATAGCTTCACGTAGGGACTGACACCGCAAACTGCTGGAGACGAGACTCGCGGTGGCGGTGTGGAGGACTCGTGTCGCTTGCCTCGTTGGGCTTCAAATGCACTTCTCACGCCGGCATTGCTCCACGCCGTTATTCAAAACACGTGTCGTGAGAACGCGCGTATTCTGTTCAACAGCCACGTGAGGTCAAGGAACAATCCACTGCTGTATGATGACATCCGCACGTCGTGGGGAGGTATGGTCAAACGAAACCCCGTCGTCATGGGGTTCGTTCGAACATACTTCTTGGTTCTTTCGGTAAAGTCATGTAGATAGGAAATGAATAAATAAGAATATACAATTTTACTTTAAAATTTCAATAAAAAAATTGAAGACCGCTTGTGTTGCGATCGAAACGTCGTGGGTTTATTTGCTTTTATAATTTTGAATAGATTTTTTAAAATTTAATTTATTTTATTATTTTTATTTTCAAATTTCTTTCGACGTGACTTTACCGAAAGAACCAATAATATGAATCCCTGCAGTCACCAAAGTTTAAAGTCAAAATTCATACTTCACTATGCTGGTGAGTACAGGTTAGAGAAGGGATAGGGGGCAGAGGGGCTGGGCAAGTTCTCTCCAGATAGCACTCGCAACTAATGTTGGCCGCTGCCTGGAATCGAACTCAGGTGGGCGGGGTTCATAGCGCAAACGCTTCACCCATTTGCTGGTGGCTGGTGAACCTTATGATCTTCTCGGCAGCTGTATTTGAGAGGGATTGATTTCAGCCGGGGATCTGCGCTGGTCGACGACCCGGAAAATATAAAAACATTTACGCGCCACCCGGCACACCACATCCACGCGCCACCTAACTCGGGGTGGGGGGTTAGTGTGGCAGCAGTGACCCGAAAAAACATTCGGGGCTTGAGGAATTGAATCCCCCCCCGGGCTCCTCGTGATAACGGACGAAAGGGTTCGTGACCCTCTTGCTCCTCCGTCCACCTGCACGCACGCAAGAGCGAGCAAGGCCGTCCGCAGCATTGTCCCGGGATCCTTCAACGTCCCCGGGTTTCCTCGGTACAGGCGGACATCTAAATCCCTCGGGAGAACGCGTGCATCTGCCGAACGGACACGTCTTATTTCATTACGAGCGCTTGGACAAATAAGATGAATGGCGAAGTCAGACCGGGGTGGTGGGGTGTGGGGGGGCTTGTGCTCCGACACCTGCAGCCGCCGGGGACAATGAGATGGGTCGAGGGGAGGAGGCGAGAGAGAGAGAGAGATTTGCATGCGCAATGCGGACTTTGCCGGAGACGCTGTCTCCACAGCCGTGTTTGCTCAGGGTGCTGAGAGCGAGCGGGCCTCGTTCCGCGCGCCCGCACACACACGCGGGCGGTTACGCAGAGCCACTGGGCAGAGCCACTGGTGTACACGTGGCGAGAGACGTTGATACACACGCGCACAGGCAAGATACGCACAGACACAACGGCAAAGACAAATATCCCCCGTGTAGCCTTAATAGACTGTTGGGGCAAGTGCTGTTAGCGAGTAGCACCTATGAAGGTCGGCACGGCACACACGATGGGGTGGGTGGCCAGCACCACGCCCGCCCGCCTTTGTCTCCCAAGTGGCGATGTACACGCACCGCACCAGGTACGCATTTGATGCTGAGTCGACCTAGGGGAGGGTCAGGACCGGTTCAATATAACCGTCACTGTTATTGGCCGTGATCGGGAATCAAACTCGGGCCGCCGGGTTTCGGAGCGCAGCGCGCCAACCGTTGCGTCACCGCTCCCCAGACACACACAGACACAAAGACAAAGATCCCCCGTATAACCTTAACAGACTGTTGGGGCAAGTGCTGTTAGCGAATAACACCTATGAAGGCCGGCACGGCACACGAGGGGGTGGTTGGCCAGAACCACGCCCGGCCGCCTTTGTCTCCCTAGTGGTGATGTATACACACCGCACCAGGTACCCATTTGAGGCTGAGTCGACCTAGGAGAGTCCCAGGACCGGTTCAGATAATCGTCACTGGTGTTGGCCATGAGCGGGAATCGAACTCGGGTGGCCAGGTTCGTCGCACAGCGCACTAACCGCTACACCACCGCTCCCCACACAGACACGCACACCCGCACAGACACGCACAGACACACTCGCAGACACACACACACGCACAAACACGCGCACACGCACATACACACGCACAGACACACACACACACACGCACAGACACACACACACACATACACGCAGAGACACACGCACAGACACACATACACGCACAGACACACAGACACATACACGCACAGACACACGCACAGACACGCGCACACGCACATACACACGCACAGGCACACACAGACACACACACACGCAGACACGCAACGCAGGCGAGGCGTCAGGAGGCACACAGTCCGCTATATCGGATCGGCAGCCGGGTTTCGTATGCGGAGCGCGGGGCCTTGAGGGGAGGGGGCGGGGATGTGGTGGATGTGGGGGGGGTGGACAATGCACTCTCGGCGCAGCCGGCCCCGGTCACTAGATGACAAATGTCCTCTTTATCAGGTCGGACACATCACGGGTGGCATCAAATGGATGAGACTGGTTTTGTAAATGGCCAGCGGAGGGTGAAGTCAGAGCAAACAGAGAGCTTTGAAGGATCCGCATTGCAAGGAAGAGGAAGCCCCCCACCCCACCCTCCCCCTCCCACCCCTTTGGGTCAAAGCTCATCTTAGGTTGGCTGTCTGTGGATTCACTGTGATAATTAATTTCCTTCTATTTCACCGACCTTCTCCGGGTATATTCATCGCGTCGAGATGTTCGGTCCGCGCGGGGGCCTCGTGAATGATCCTCGCTCATTCTATAGCGCCTCCTCTCATTGTCCCATTCGTTAGCGTCACACGTCATTGCGGTATAAGGAAGCTCCTATATGGACCCCCGTGCGCGCCTGGCCGCGTGTATATCCGGACCTTATAGCCCCGGCGGTCACCCAGGACCACAATGCAATATGTGTTACGAATGGGACCTTTTTTGTGCGTGTTCACAATGGGCAAATGGCTTTCAATCACCTGACGCAAGCTGTTTATGCTCCCTGCATATATTGCACGGGCGACCTCGTGCATGATAAAGTTCGGTTCGGTTGAGATCGCGTGAATGTAAATGCTACCCCGCCCTCCTCTCCACCCGACGGAGACAATTGGTAAGGTTGTCACGTGAACGGAAAGTGCCAATTTATTACAACTTCAACACACCTGTGCGTGTGTGTGTGTCGGAGAGCAAACCCACAAATGTAATCGACACATTTATATTCGCGCGATCTCACCCAACAACTTTGTCATGGAAATTATTTCTCGCGAATGTCTACGCGCGTTTACATTTAAGGGACGTGGGGAGGTGGGTGGGTGGGGAGGGGGTGAGACGGGGAAGGTCGGGGAGCGGAAGCAGTCCAGATGCCCCTCACCCTTGACGTTAGCCGTGGCCGGGAATCGAACTCAGAATGTCCGGGTTCTTAGCGCGGTACGCTGACGCTGCATCGCGCTTTCAGATCCGCTTCTGCGACCGTCCAGAACGCTCTTGCTTCCAGTATTAGGACACCGCTGAGAGCATTGCACTTTTAAATCATCTAGATTTAAAACTAATTTCTTTAGAACTGCCTTTTTTTAGTTTGTTGTCCTTCCCACGCACCTCCGACTATCACGGTTGGCTACGTAAGGGGCGAAAGAGGTTCAACGTACATACAACCCACTGCGCAACTGCTCCCCATGTGATCTAAACCGAGTAGACGTCCATGAATGTTATTTCATGCAAATGTAGGAATGGTTTCTCTATAAACGAGTCACGCGCATTAAGCGCCGCCTATAGAACGTAGCAAATTATGTTTAGTGCATCCTTGGGTTTCGTGCGTTAGTCACGCATTGTATTTGCTTACAAATGGATTTTGATGCCGTGAAATGTTTTGGCCCGAGATCACAAAGAAAGCATAGACAATATGTTAATCCTGGAACTGCGTGTTAAAAGTCCATTTTTCTAAATAGCCTTCGCCCGTGTGGCGGCACGTGTGCACGTGTGCACGTGTGCACGTGAGATGCCCCAATGTTGGCTCGAGGAACGATTCGGAGTCGTTAGAGGAAGGCGAAGCGGTGGGGGCAGTGGGGTTGGGGGGGCAGAGGGATGCGGGGATTGTAGGTCAGGCAAGAGAACTCCACGGTGGAAAGATGTTAACTACCTCGCCTGGTTTACAGGAGGTCGTGGGTTCGATACCGACACACTGACGACGCCTGTATATTTGGAGTTCGTGTGGATTTTTCTCCGGGTCCTCCGGTTTCCACCGTGCGCATTGAGAAACCAACGCGCGTTTAGAGAATGTGTCTGCTATAAATGTCCACGTGATAAGCCACTTCGTAGACCTGCCATTTGTAATAGCCAGAACGCTTCTGAAAAATAGCTACAAAGCTCAGTGGGTCTTACTTGGTAAAATAACAATTAAATAGTAGATTTTTTTTTATTAATTTGCCTCGGGACTCAGATCCGAGTGGACCTCAGCAAGTCCCACGGGTGGGCTAAGAGAGGGGCCTTCTCGTTTGGAATTTACCCCGGTTCTAAAGACAGCTTTAGGCAGCCCTGGAGCTGATAGAATATCAGATGCACTGAGCCAGCACCATGGAGTGCCTGGATTTGAATCTGGGCTTCCGCCAACCCCTCGATCAAACCGGGTTCTCCGTTGCGGTGGCCTCAGCCCGGTATAAGAATTACAAACATAGGGGTGTTTTTCTTTCGGTGCAGGGAACACTCTTAGCAGTGCGTATAAAACGCGCTCCCCG
The DNA here is from genome assembly GCF_965212315.1 of Lampetra planeri. NCBI lineage: Eukaryota > Metazoa > Chordata > Hyperoartia > Petromyzontiformes > Petromyzontidae > Lampetra > Lampetra planeri. The sequence continues at coordinate 5,096,491 of NC_136115.1, forward strand.
AGTGTGGATACATTAATTTTTTTTTTAAAGCATCACAAATAGTGACGTGACGTCACCTCTCTGGAGCGCTCTGACCAAAGAATGAGGCGTCACGTTGTCCTGATATTCCCGTCCATAGCCCGAGCGTGATGTTCATATGAAAGAGAAAAAAAACAACATCTTGAAACACGTGACTATGGGAACACATTACAAGCACACAGCTTGTATAGGCGTCGGGGCTAAGTGATGGGCAGCGGAGGACGGTGCAACAAAATTAATTGTTGGACTGTACTTCCATATATATGCTTCCCGCATTCGGCAACGCACAATGACCAGTGTGGTGAAGTATGGCCCCGCACGGCGTGAGAGGGGGTGCTTATTATGAATCTTGTTTACCCAGAAAAGTCCTATTGAATCTCAATCATATGTATGAACTCGTGAGCCTGTCAATCATTCCTAGTAGGATGCGATAATGTTCATACTCTAAGTTCTTTCGGTAAAGTCACGTAGGTAAAAAATGAAATTAAAATTAATAAAAATAAAATAAAAATCACGACGTTTCGGAGGCAACACAAGTCTCCGTCATCAGGTGGGTTTTATTAATTTTAATTTCATTTAATTTATTAATTTTAATTTCATTTTTTACTTACGTGACTTTACCGAAAGAACTAAGAGTGTGAATCCTTGCAGTCACGAAAGCTTCAAATCTAGAATGCGATAATGTTGTTAGTACTTGTCATCCCAATTGAGCACTGTATTGTTTTTTTTTCAGCATCGCGGTGTTTGACTCGTAGAAGTTACATTGTGTGTGCGATTTTTTTATGCTACGGGGGGAAAGTAAAGAACCCCGAGGAAGGAGACTCGTGCAGATGAGTTGGGTGATAATACAAAACTCGAGTTGTCAAGTTACGTGCGGTGCGCGAAAGAAGTTCAACGCGCGCACACACCAAAGCGTGACCGCTCTACGCCACAGCTCACGCAGCAGTAGATCGTGCTCCACATTGACATGCGCGCGCGATCGAAATCGAGCCACGTAACCCTTCGTGAAGGAAAGAAAGACAAAAAAAACCGTTGAATCCGCAGATTGTCAGCTGTGTTTGCGGATGAGACACCTCGTGGGCCCTCCCGCCCGCCCAACAGGCAGCTGCTGACGCTGATCCGCGCTGTTGCTCGAATCCCTGAACTATAGCAAGCATTTGAATTTGCAGGCTTGTTGGCAGCAGCTTTGAGCTACGCAGTCTATTGATTCTGTCGATAGCGAGCAGCCAGCCGCCTCCGGGCTTTTGGAAAACACAGGCTGTGCTGTACTATTTGCGTATTTATTTATACGCCGTGGCTGTAGGCGCACGGTGTTGTGATTCAGCGAAGGCGAAGCGTTTGCGGTCGAAGGATGCTAGGGATTTACATGTTCATCCCTTTGTCAACGCAAGCCCCCCCCTCCTCGTGCCCGTGTCGGCGATGGGCGTTGTTTGACCATACTTCACCACGCTGGTCAGCGCGGGTTTCTTGGATTCTCTGTTTGCACACAGTCACTTTAAGATGTTTTCTTGTTCATGTTTTAGTTTTTGTTCCTTTGTTGCGGTTGCACCCGATTCAAGAGCCGAATGGCTCACAGGGCTATACTTGATATATGAAACTTGAAAACTTGGTAAAAACAAAAAAGTGTCGGGGACGGGACGCAAGTCGGAATTCGTGATATCACGAGATACGGATTAGGGGGGGGGGGGGGGTGCGGAAAGAAGGGGAGGAGGCCGGACGGGCAATTCGAGGGAGCAGGAACAAAAGACGGAACCGAAGTCGGTTCTGCAGTTGTAACGATTCATCGCATCGCACGGGAGTTGGTTTGCGACGACGACCACGAATGCGTTGCGCCCGCGGGCACGCGCACCCGTGCCGCGAGTTTGGCAGGCGGGGCGGCGGAGACGGCCCCAGCCCGTGCCGTGAATTGACGCCTAATCGGCTTCATTTCTGTGAAGCGGATTTACTCGCGAGAAGCCACAGCACATTGGGCGGCTTTAAACCCTCTCGGGGTCTAGCCCGTGCGCGCGCGTGTGTGTGTGTGTCTGTGTGTGTGTGTGTGCGCGTGTGCGTGCGTGTGTGTATATATATTTTATTGAACTGTATAGCTCTTTTTGAGAAGCGACCTGTCCACAGCTAAATACTCTGAACGCACGAGCGGACAACTGGAGGACCCAGAGAAACATTCACGCGACCACGGGGAGAGAGACATGCACACTCCAAATAGACAGGCGTCAGGGTCGGGATTAAAACCCACCGCGGTGAGATGTTAACTGGACCCCACCTGTTCCGTCTGTATGGGATATAGTGTTTCCCCCTCGCATGCGGAGTTTTTCTCCGGGTGCTCCGATTTCCTCCCACATTGGCGCCGGCTACTGCGTTGCTGCCTTGCTGCTTGCCTGTGATCCCTCGCGTCTCTGAGTCATTATCTCTCTTCGAGTGAATACTGGGGGCGTTATACGTAAAAAAATATTACGCGTATATAATGGGCGACGATTCGCGCAATGGCCCTTCTTAAAAGCGCATGGGCTTATTAAGAAGCGCCATTGCTCAAAACGTCGCCTGTGTAACACCGACAACGCATTATCACCAAAAAACAAATCGATGCACTTATCCATTCGTTGCATTTCAATCTCAAAGCCGAAATTGAGACAAAGTTAGTGAAATACCAAACTTAATTGAAATACCCATATGTAATTATGTTTTTTGTGCAGATTATTGGTGACCTGGTTTTGACCATCAGCTAACTACATTTGATAACCCGGTGACTGCCAGGTGGCTGTAACCCAGATTCCAACCCATGATTGATCTCTGTGGTGCAGTCTGGCAGCGCTAAATATATGCATATATATTAATTCTATACACCGATACATACATATAAAATGCGTACATGTTATATTACTTTGTGCATCCATATTTGACCGGGGGTGCATTTTATATGTAATGTCATTTATTTTCATGAATATATCGAATAATGTCTAGTCGTGACATACATCTACCTATAAATGATTTATAAAAAATAAAATAGGATAACTTCACTTCAGTACACACATATATGCACACGCACATAAACACACACACACACACACTACACATATATTACGAACTTTTAAATCTCTCAAAGAGCCGTGTTCGACGAACAAAACAGGCAGCGTGCAGTGAGATCTTATCCTGTGCTATTTTACTACAACCATTCACACGAGGGTGGCGATGGTGATGGTCCGGGGGTGGTTGTTGGCTGCGGCGGTGGTGGTGGTGGTGGCGGCGGTGGTGGTGGTGGTGTTAGTTCTTACACGTGCAAATGACGATGGCTCTTTAGTCGCTGTAGCCCTTTCTCGTTACAAATTCAACCAACGCAGCGGCTTCCTGCAGCGATCGATTGTTGGGATTTCAGAGGCAGAGGAAACCTTGGCTCGCGCCACTGTGCCGGGTGAAACTTTCAAGGGATAAGCCGGGCTCACACAAGCATGCCCCTCTGTGTGTTGTGTGTGTGTGTGTGTGTCCCTCTGCCCGGGCACACACACACACACACAGGGGCATGGCTGTGTGAGCCGGGCCAACAGTCAGGACACGTTTCACCTGCAGTCTTTGCAAGTCGCGCGCTTTACGCATGAATGCATGGGGGGGTGGGGGTGCTCAACAGAAAGCTGTGCGGGGACGTTCCCTTCTGCATTCACGGAAACCTCCCGTGTTGAACAAACGCTGCGGGCTAGGAGGAGCGCGCTCGGGCGAGGGGAGGATAACAGCAGCAGCAGCAGCAGCACCCTCCACGTGCGTTGCCCGGCGGCGACACTGGCAGACTTCCACTGCGTCTGTGTACAAGACGTGTGCCCCCCCCCCCCCACCAAAAAAAACTATGGACCGCGCAATAAACCGCTGTAATCTGCGCTCATTCGACGGAGAGAGGGGGAGGGGGGGTAAAGTAAACACGAACTCTCTCCCCCCCCCCTCTCTGTGTCTGCTGAATACCTCTCATGGCTACCAGACCTCGACTTTGGCATTCGTCTACTGAGGATATTGCCATAGGCAGGAATGGAAGAGAATGTCAACTGTTGGCAACGGTGCACTTTACCGATCCATGTTTGTGTGTGTGTTTTTTGCGTTAGGCTACGTGGTAGTTTTATGCAACAACAAAACAACGATTGTCAATAAACCTCCTATCACCCGATAATATTGTCACGTTGACACACATTATTTATACTCTTTGGTTCCTTCAGTAAAGTCACGTAGGTATGAATAAAATAAAATGAACAAATCACGACGTTTCGATCGCAACACAAGCCATCTTCATCAGGTGGAAACCACAGCAAGAAAAAACGCCGTGGTTGTTCCACTTGGACGAAGATTGCTTGTGTTGCGATCGAAACGTCGTAATTTGTTTTATTTTATTTCTACCTACGTGACTTTACCGAAAGAACCAAAGAGTTTGGATTCCTGCAGTCACGAAAGCTTCAAATCAAGACCTATTATTTACTTACGCGTGTCATTGTCCAGGGTTGTCCAGATGTCTTGCGACCCCCAATTAATTGACCCCTAACATTTTCTTCCTTTGAATCAACCTTACCTAACATATATACGTTTCAGAGAAGTAAATGGAGGGTCACAAGACATATCGACCGCCCTGCAACTGTGTTGGTCACATTTTGACCAACACAGCTCCTTGGCGGTGACTTAAAACTGTTCTTGATTGAATTTAAGATCAACTTATACGACGCTTTTCGTTGTTGTTGTTGTTGCTGTTCAAACTCCATTGAACTTTTCGTCGAGAAAAAAAAGCGAACTCGTAATTGATGATACATGCACGTGGCCCATTTCCTCTGCTCCGGACGATGTCACTGCGTGCACGATGTAACGAGTGGTTTGTGACAAATTTGGTACGGCGCGAAAGAAGTTGAACATACGTACACATACGTGCACACATACATTGCTAGTTAATGCCTCATTTAAAGTGGTGAATGCCTTTTCAGGTGCAGGGGCGGTGTTTAGTTTGCTGCCGCGCCTCGCCTGTGTATCATATACACGATTCACAGAGTTACAAATTCGCACACGCACACACACAGCACGTATTTATCTCGGTGGAAGGACATCGGTGACCTTGGTGCCAACCCACCTGAGTTCGAATCTCCGGCGTGACTAACGTGAGCGGCGCAGTGAGATCTCTGAACCAGCGAGGTGAAGTATGGTCAAACAACCCCCCCCCCCTCCCATTGCCGGAAGACGTGTGGAGGTCCTTCATCCAGCAGGAGCGTGCAACGCGACTGTAAGGAACGATAACAATAACGCAGCATGATAAATAGCTCGTGTGTACAGAGTTGCGTCGCATTTATTGATCATGCTGAAGACGGGAATGTTGACCAATGTGCGCATTTTCACAGCCAATCGACTGCTGGGTGAAGGCCTCTCACCACGCCGCGTCTGTCAGAGGACTTTATTGAGTATATTTGTTTGAGTGTACTTGTGTGAGTGTACTTGTTTGAGTATGATTGTTTGAGTATATTTGTTTGAGTTTGATTGTTTGAGTATACTTGTGTGAGTGTACTTGTTTGATTTTCTATGGTTCTTTCGGTAAAGTCACGTAGATAGAAAAAATAATAACAATTAAATAATAAAAATGAAAAGAAAGTGTAAAAAATGTCACCACCTTTAAAGTCCAAATTTAGACCTGTTTGAGTATACTTGTTTGAGTGTACTTGTTTGAGTATATTTGTTTTAGTATGCTTTTTGAGTGTACTTGTTTGAGTGTACTTGTGTGAGTGTACTTGTTTGAGGATACTTCACCACGCTGGTCAGTTCAGTGCGGGTTGGTGAAAGTGGAGGGGCGGTAGGTCGGGACCACCCCAGAGCCGACAGTCTTCCCACTCATCTTCTTGGTTCTATTTTTATTATTTTATTATTTCCATTCTACGCGACTTTACCGAAAGAACCAAGAAGATGAATCCCTGCAGTCACGAAAGCTTTAAATCGAAGTTTTCCCACTCTCAGGACCGTCCTTCTGGGTCGGGGGGGGGGGGATGCGGGGCCCGGGGCTGATCCCCAGGGAGAGCACCACGACGCCATAAAACTAAACTGGAAGTTTAAAACCTGATACCACGACGTAGAAGCACCCCCCACCCCTAATCGCGGGGCCCGGGCCGATCGCCCCGATTCGCCGTACACTTTTTTTCTGGAAGACTTTGCAGTTTTTTCCTGGATTGTTCTGTTGGCGCATAGCCACTTTAAGATGTTTTCTTGTTCATGTTTTTTTGTTGCGGTTGCACCCGATTCAAGAGCCGAATGGCTCACAGGGCTTTACCAAATAAATGAAACTGAAAACTGAAAACTGCCCCTCTCCACTGACGTTAGGCGTGTGCGGTCAACCCAACTCGGTTTCGCGGCGTCGCAGCACAGTGCGCAAACCGCTGCACCACCGCTCCACCCTAAAGTAGGACACGAACTGAATGTCCTTGCGCCCTCGCTGAGAGCACCAAAAACAAAAACAAAGTAATGCCCCGTAGAGGATTAAAACGACTGTTGGGGCAAGTTGTGTTCGCGAGCGCCTATTACACGGCGCAACGAGGGGGTAGATGGCCAGCACCGCGCCCCACCGCCTTTGTCTTCCCAGTGTTAATTTTCACACGCCCCTCCAAAGAACTCTGCTCTATTTAAGGCTGAATCGACCTAGGGGGGAAGCGGTGGGTGGCCGTGAGCACGGTGATCCGCTCCCTCCGATAAGCACGGTTGTCTATGTACGGCGTGAAAGAAGTTCAGCAGACGTGCAATCGAACTCGGGTCGCCCGGTTCGTCAGCAGCGAGCGCGCTAACCGCGGCGCCACCGCTCCTCCTCGAGGGGCACCGTTGCCCGCCCCCCTGCCCCCACCACCCGCAGGACTCCCGAGATGAAGTTGGAGGAGCCGCGGATAAATAATGAAATAAGACAACTTAAGGACGTCGAAGATGCTGAAACCCCCCCCCCCCCTATTGGGGCGGACGGATCGCGACGTTGTCGTGGCGACGGCGGCGCTGTTTGCCCAGGGAGATTCTTTCTGCTCGGCTCCCTTTGAGCGAATGGGGGGGGGGGTGAGAGAGAGGGGGGGGTGTGTAACAATTTTTTTTCCTCACAATTGACACTTCACAAACAGCTTAATTAAACACATTAGCGGAGACGAAGTTTGTTTCCCCCTTCAGCCTTAAAGGGCTGCATCTTCCCTCCACAACAGCTGTTTTCAAAAACGTCCTTCCTCTTCTTCGTCTCCATCCCCCCTCCTCTCCTCGACAAGTAACAGCTGCAACTTTCTCAAGCGGTCGCGTTCTGCGTGCGAGCGGTGTGTGGTGTTTTCGGTGGGGGGCGGGGGAATGCTCGCGAACAGCATTTGCCCCAGCAGTCTGGTCAGGCTATACGGGGGATCTTTATCTTTGGGGGGGGGGGGAGCGGTGGCGTAGCGGTTAGCGCTGCGCTGCGAAAACCCGGCGACCCGAGTTCGGTTCCCGCTCACGGCCAACACCGGTGACGATTATCCGAACCGGTCCTGGGCATCCCCTAGGTCGACTCAGCCTCAAATGAGTACCTGGTGCGACGCTTGGGGAGACAAAGGCGGTCGGGCGTGGCGCTGGCCACCCCACAGCCCTCGTGTGCCGTGCCGGCCTTCATAGGTTGCTACTCGCTCACAGCACTTGCCCCAACTGTCTGTGAAGGCTACACGGGGGACCTTTGTCTTTGGTGTGTGCGCGTGGCTAAGAGACGGGAGTTCGTGTGTGGCACCGTCCCGTGAGCGACGTGGCCACACACCAACTCGCGTGGTGGTGCTGCAAGTGCCGTGCTGTCTGCAATGCTGCGCGTAGACGTGCGTGTGTTGAACTTCTTTCGCACCGTACGTAGCAAACCAGCGCTAATCGGAGGGTGTGCGGGGGGAGGGAAAGGACAACAAACTAAACCGAAAAAGCAGTGGTAAAGAAATTAGTCTTCTTGGTTCTTTCGGTAAAGTCACGTAGAAGGGAAGTAATAAAATAATAAAAATAAAGTAATAAAATAATTCTCACGACGTTTCGGCCACAACGCATTCAGACGCTTTCTCCCCGACAGAGCTGGTCTTCACCTGAGGACGGCTGCTTGCGTTGTGGCCGAAACGTCGTGAGAATTATTTTATTATGTTTTATTTTTATTATTTTATTACTTCCCTTCTACGTGACTTTACCGAAAGAACCAAAAAGATGAATCCCTGCAGTCACGAAAGCTTTAAATCGAAAAAAGCAATTAGTTTTTCGACTTTGTAAGCTCGTGTATTTTGCTGCCAGTAAATTGCCGTCTGCAGCGGCCGTGTTCTTTCAAACGCATGCAATTTGCCCGTCTCTAAGTTGACCGTATATCACTTTCTTACGAGCCTTTTGCAATCATATGAAGTGTAACGATAAATTACAATTGCCAGAAGTCTCTCCTGCGTCACGCGCAGTATTTATTGCGCTGCTGGACGTCCGGTTTTGGATGAGACTCGAGCGATGTAGCAGAGCAGGGCTTGGTTATATTCTAGATTTGAAGCTTTCGTGACTGCAAGGATTCATACTCTTAGGTTTTTTTGGTAAAGTCACTTTGGTAAAAAAAAATTAGAAAAATAATAGAAATAATAATAGAAATAAAATAATAAATCACGACGTTTCGGAGGCAACACAAGTCTCCGTCATCAGGTGGGACCGTCACAGCTAAATTTACTGTATCAATTGAGGCACAATCCCAAGAGATTATTTTATTTCTATTATTATTTCTATTATTTTTATTATTTGGTTATATTCCTTGTATTTATTCATATAGTTTCCGAGTAAGTGTTACAACGTTACCAATATGACAGCCGCGTTTCATCACACGTGGCCAAATATGCGAAAAAATCATCACTCGTGAACATGGATAATTGAGCTGCATTGCACCCTTCCTGACCACTCAAGTAAATGAGTATTATATTCTTAGGTTTTTTCGGTAAAGTCACGTAGGTAAAACATTAAAATTAATAAAAGAAATTATTATTTGATTTTACTTTTATTAATTTTAATGTTTTACCTACGTGACTTTACCGAAACAGCCTAAGAATATGAATCCTTGCAGTCACGAAAGCTTCAAATCTAGAATAAATGAGTATTGCTCACACGTGGTGTGTGTACACGTGCATTCACGCAAGCACGTATGCGTATACGGCCACTATAATGTGGTGGGAGTGTTTAAAATAAATTACTTAGCAAGCCCTATTCTTGGTTATTTCGGTAAAGTCACGTAGAAGGGAAAACATAAAATAATATAAATATAAAACAATACAAATTCTCACGACGTTTCGACTACGTGACTTTACCGAAAGAACCAAGAATATGAATCCCTGCAGTCACGAAAGCTTTAAATCAAAATTTAGCAAGCCATGTTTGACTATGAAGAAACATTATCTAATCACACGCAACACACGTGGACATACATTCATGCTACGCACGCATACATACATACATGAATGAATGAATGCATGTGCGGCAACTGGCAGTGACATCCCCTTAATTTATAATACATCAATTACTCGGCAAAATCCCAAGCTACAAAAGTTAACAAAGCGAATAAAGTTTTCCGTTTTTGTGTGTGTGTGTGAAACACATCCAGGCAGGCATGCATGTCCGATGTGCCATCATGACAAAGAGTCAATGATTCCACCATAAAAACCCGGGCTCGCATTGTCCCGTAGGCTGGATTATTTATATGTAGGTGGTCACGATAGCACCGCCGCGGCCTCTGCTGAGGACGGGATGGGATGGGGGTGGTGGGGGTGGTGTAGACTCCGGATCCTCAGCTCACCCCCCGTGGCTAAACCGGAGCGATTGTTTGTAGGGTCGCAGCCCTTTTCCCTCTGGTGGTCCTTTCAGAAGCGACCAGTTCCCTGGCTACAGGCGGAGACAGTTACAGCGCCACAAAGACGCCTATCCTCAAAGGGTGGTGATCTGCGAGCCTCCGCAGAAGCGGCCTGTTTACACAGGCAGCCCTAATTCCTACCTCCAAGGCTTTCAGTCCACCATTCTTCGTGCACAGAAAGGAATAAGCTTCGCCTTTCTCGACAGATTTTAGCCTCTCTTTAATAGAGAACAATGTATTTAAACGGTACAAATATGTGTGTTTTAATGACAAAGGTTTTCCTCCCCGTCCGTTGAATGAAATAAAGTTTGCGCGTTCACACCGACGCTGGACGGCGTTAACTTATTCATGGTCGCTCATTAGTGGACTCTGCATGTGCGGCGTGATGGTGGTGGTGGTTGGTGGTGGTGGTTGGTGGTGGTGGTGGTGCAGGAGAAGAGGGATGCCGAGACTCGGAGACGCTGCGGCCATGTGTTTGTGTCCCAGTGCCAAATCCGGTCCCCTTTCCCAAAAGCCACACTTCTCCGTTGTTGGCAGTGTGCCCTGGCCAAACGCGTGCATCGTGCATTTTAATGAAATATTTTAAGAGATTAAACGAGCGTGTTTGGGAGCGGTGGCGCAGTGGTTAGCGCACTATGCTGTGAACTCGACGGTCAGCCGAGTGGGTCTCTAGGCCACGGCCAAACAGCGGTGGCGAGTTATGTCTGAACTTGTCCTGGCCACCACCCACACCCGTTCCTTCACCAACCAGCCTCTAACCTGCGTGGTGAAGTATGGTTAAACAACTCGCGTGACCCACACGCCGTGGGGAGGCCATCATCCGGCGTCGGATTGAGAAAGCTGCAGTTTGCGTTTTGTGATATTTAAATGAGCAATGCTGCGTCACAGTGAGCGGCACTTCACGTAAATACTAAATGGCATGACAACGTTATGGTCTATCTACGTACGGGTGTTCTGGGCCAATGTTTTCCAGCAGCATTTGTCTAATGTAGGCATGTATGTTGAACTTCTTTCGCACCGTACGTAGCCAACCCCGCTGAGCAGGCAACCCCTGGAGCGTTTCGACTTCTCTGAGTCTCATCAGCAGGTTGCGGGCCCGTTGAGTTGCCTGATGATATAGGAAAGGCCAGTCCATCAACACTGTGGGCAGTACAGCAAAGATGGTGCAAGAAATGTGCGCTGTCGTGAAGGAATGTGGATAATAGATCATAATCCGTGGCGCGACCTAAATCAAATCAAATGTAGCTTTCAAAAACTCATCGGCCTTCTGCACCAATGTTTAAAATCTTCTCAGCAACAACATTAATGCACATTGTACTGATGCTCGTGTAAACATTGCCAATGTTCAATTTTAATTGTATAGTTTTTATTCTATTCTCCACTGCAAAACAGCATTCGAACTTGACCTGGGCCTTCCCTAGGTCAACTCAGCCTCCAATGAGTCTCTTCACGTGGTGGTGTGGGCTTCCAGCCATACGTGGTGGTGGCTGCCACTCCTCCTCGTGTGTCTTATACATCTGACATTTAAAATGTGCTCGCCAACACCACATATCTCAGCAGCAATCCCAGGCGTAACGTCGCATCGGTGTGCATGTGTTGTGCCAAGTGTCCATACTATCTGTATGGGAATTCCGTGAAATGCGTTTTTAATAACGTCAGGGCATTGGCAATCTATCGATGCATTGATAAAGGACTCGCCACGCTCAATCGTTCGTGGGTGGCTATTTCACCACGCGGCTCAGTGCCCACTGATGGACAGGGCAAGGATATCACTCGCTACTGAGGTTATCCGTGGACGAAAATGGAATTCAGTTCGCAGAATGCAAGGCTCAGTTTGGCGACCACTGCACCTAACCACCAAGAGGCGTGTGGCCGTCTACGGTTGATGTATTACCCGATTAACATCCATTCTTGTTATCCCTAGGCCAATGGTACGAACGTGACGGATCAAACATACTGCCAGTGAGACGGACGTTACGATGGAGACTGGAATTGATTGACTATTCAATCGAATCGTGACTCGGGTTGGTTACGATCAATCTGGTCTGGGAGCGGCTGTATGGTGACTCATTACTCGGCTAACTCTTGACAGTGCGGAGTAAAGGTACTGCCCCGGTGGCCAGATGTTAACTACCTCGCCTGGTCTACGTAACGTCGTGGGTTCGATCCCGACCCTGACGCCTGGTGTATATTTGGAGTTGGCGTGTTCTCCCCGTGGTCGCGTGGATTTTATCTCCGGGTCCTCCGATTTTCCCCTGCACATTTAGAAACGTGTCTAGAGTGTTTGGCTGCAATACATTTCCACGTGGTAAGCCACTTCGTTGAGCTATCATTTGTGGACAGGTCGCTTCTGAAAAAGAGATGGAAATAGCTCGGTCGACCTTACCTGGTAGAACAAAAATGTGTTATTGTGTTTTTATTTAAAGCTTTCGTGACTGCAGGGATTCATATTCTTGGCTTTTTCGGTAAAGTCACGTAGAAGGGAAACAATAAAATAAAAAATATATAAAAAAATAACAATGTTATTGTTAAGAAATATATAAAAATATGTTATTGTTTTATATTTGATTATTTCATTGTTTCCCTTCTACGTGACTTTACCGATAGAACCAAGAATCTGTGTTATAGTAGTTTGCTATTTTTTTTGTAACAATAATCTTTAGTAAGGTCATTAATGATGTTCGTCAGCTCGTGGATTGCAAACAATGGAGTCTCTATACTTCTGGGGTTATCAACGCGATGATCTCTCTGCTCAGATCATTGCAAGCTTTGAACCTCGCGACATGAGTTCGATTCACCGGCAACGGCCAGCGCGAGTCAGCGAGTGATGCCTAAAGCGGTAGCTCGTTTTCTCCCGTCACGAAATCCGCACTGAACTAGCACAAGTGTCTACATTATATTCAGAATGTACCGTACACATACTCCAATCGAGCGAAGCAAACGCGTCCATCAACAAGTAAATTCCATTTTATTGGACGAAAAAAAAACCGTGGACAGAAGTATTTCATTTTGCACGCAAATATCAGCAAAAAATATATACAATCACTTAGTTAATGCATTTGCATTATCAACACGGAATCGCTTAGAAACCAAACCGTGTGCTCTGCCAAGTAGCTTTCAGCAGTGAGACGTATACACACACATATTGGCCCTTTGAAAATCAAGTGTCTCCGTATTTATCATCAGCATCAGCCAAGTAGTCCATCTTGATATATACACATATATATATACATATAGATAATGCCATTGAAGGTGGTAGCTATGTAAGCCTATAATCCAGCAATATGAAGATAGGGTTGGAGGATCACGAAAAGATGGAGACGTCCACTTGCAGGACAGCGAGGCACCGGTATGGTGGGCATTGTGGTAAGTAGGTCGCCGCTGGCTTATCTGTTGGGTGATGTTTGCAACACCGTTCTTTGCCATGCTACAGTACTAATCTGGTCTCGCGTCCGATACCAAAGGACACAAACAATCGGCAAATAACGGAAAACTAACAAGCCCAAGTCTCCCACAGCAGGATCCTCTCGACAAAATGAGACTTGAGTTCTCGGTGTCGCCGAGTCCTGTGAACGAGCAAATGTTCGCGGTGGCCCAGAAGTTGACACGCGCATCACAACGACACGTGCTGCCCGCTTGGGATGCCCCGGGCGGCCGAGGACACGTGATGGGGACTCAGGTATCCCATGTAGGCGCAGTCAAAGTGCTGCCCCGAGCTGAGGAAGCCCTGCTGCCCGGGCGACAGGAAGCCCTGCTGCCCGGGAGAGTTGAGGTAAGGCTGCTGGCCGGCCTGGAGGAAGGGCAGCGGTGCGGCTGCCTGCCAGGGGTACGGCTCTGCCCTCCGAGCTCCGTGCAGGGGCGACGGTCTGCCCGCCGCCTCGGGCACTCCTCCTCCTCCGCCGCCCACCACGCCGGATCCCCCGCCCCCGCACGTCCCCGGACCGGCGAAGGCGGGCAGCTCGGGGCAGCGGGCCGAGGGCTGCCCCGGCGCCAGCGGGTGGCCCGCGGGGCAGGAGCGGCGAGCCTTGGCCTGGAGGAAGGCGAGGACGCGGAGGTAGCGCGAGTCCTTCATCTCGAGGCGCTCGATCGCCGTGAGGTAGTGCACCAGGTTCTTGAGGCACTCCTGGTAGCCGGCCTGGTAGTAGTTGGAGAATTCGCGCAGGAGATCGGCAGCTGCGTGGAGGGGGGGGCGTAACGAGGGGACACACGGTTTAATGTCGTCATCGTCATCCTCATGGTGAACTTCTTTCGCGCGCCGTACGTAGACAACCGTGCCAATCGGAGGTCGCTGATTGAAAAGGAAACCCCTGGTATGAATTGTCTCTTACCTGATAACAAAAGTCATCTATCGTAGTCCGTCCAGAATTATCAACATCACAATTGAACCCCAGGTCCAGGGCCATCCGGAGGAGGGTGTGCGGCCCCCCAAAGTGCGGGGCCCGGGTCAGTCGCCCCAATTCTCCGTACCCTAGGGACGGCTTTGCCAAGGTCTCGCTATGAAATAATGGCCTGCTGGTCTAGATCGCCTCATATTTGATGTGTACAGCCACGTGACTTAGATATCTGCTGTTGTCGGTCTATTCATCGTAATCATCATGATTTCATCTTAAGTCTCCCTTTAAAAACAAGCCATTTGTTTCGAACCTGATTTTGTCGTGTATTCTATCTCTATATAACCGTCACCAGTTCCATCAGCATTATCATCGACAGCTATGATGAGACTGTGGCCCCACCGATTCAAATCGGTGCTTTGCCTCGTGCAATCTCGCCTCTGATGCCTAGGAAACACAAACATTATTCTTCAGACCCGAGTTTATCCTTTCTTCCGTATTAACGTCGGTAAATAGTGTCGTGTGTGTTTACTTTTGTCGCACTTATGAATGAGACACCCTTCAGCTCACTTCACACTCCACCGTGCCTCCACAGCTCCTTCCCAGCTCAACGCGAACGACGAAGATGTGGTTACACGGTGTGTCTGTGCTAACTATGCCTAACTATTCAATTTTTTTTTTATATTTTCATTATGTTATTGTTTCCCTTCTACGTGACTTTACCGAAAGAACCAAGAATATGAATCCTTGCAGTCACGAAAGCTTTAAATCAATATTAATTATATTTTTGTTTATTCTACCAGGGAAGGCCCATTGAGCTACATAACTATGTTTTTCAGAAGCGACCTGGTCACAAATGATAACTCGACGTAGTGGCTCATCATCACGTGGGAATGTATAGCAGCGAGTGTTTCTAAATGTAGAGCGGAAACCCGGAGGAATATGTTGCTCGTTGGTTTCGCTGTGAACATTACAACCTCTGGATTCGATTTTATTGAAATAACACAGAACCAAACCTTGGTCGACTCCGCCTTAAATGGATACCTCGTGCGGTGCTTTCCAGGGATACACGGCTACAAAATCACCCATCGCACGCAGTTCATGCCTTAATAGGTGCTCGCGATCTCTGACTTCCATGAGTATTGGTGCCTGTAGTTACTCATCATCATAAAGCCAT
Source organism: Lampetra planeri (assembly GCF_965212315.1). Lineage (NCBI taxonomy): Eukaryota > Metazoa > Chordata > Hyperoartia > Petromyzontiformes > Petromyzontidae > Lampetra > Lampetra planeri. The sequence continues at coordinate 5,111,846 of NC_136115.1, forward strand.
AAAAATAAACTGCAGTACTCATCAGGCCCCATGATATAAAATGCAGTCTCCAACTCCGACCCACACTATCACTCTGTGGCCTTTCGAGCAAACGTGCTATGAAGAAGGGTCATTGCACGGAACGTCGTCTATTATATATTTTGGGCCACGGCGTTATTGACGAATGCGCCGAGTGCCCCCGTGAGTGAATGGGCCATGTGTTGCCTGCACAGAGCACGTCGCATTTGCCTGCAGCCTCCCGTCACGCTGCCGCTCCCGACTTCCACCCGGGGTCAAAAGGTCAATTCTCTACAATGTGCCATGAACAGCGTAGCGTTATAGAGCGGCGAGAGCAAAGAGTGCTCACAATTGGAAATAATTAGGTAATTACGTTACCATCCCGTGTAATAACGTTACTGCATTGTAAGTTAGCGCTTCAACACGATCCTCTCGTGTCGGTAGTAATTAGCCTATGGTACCTACGAGAAATTCATCGGAGTGTGTACAGCAGGGGAGCATAGAAGTATAGTACAACAATGCCTTTCGCTACACTGCCCTCTGATGCGCACCACATTGCCCCGCAGCCTATGTCTACACTGTTATGCGTCGTTATCCAGGCTGAGATCTGCTTAGATTTCGAGATATGGCCAGATCTGGAGCATTCTGGGTGGTGTTGTAATGAATGGGCTTATCTGCCAGGCAAGGGTGCTGTCTGCTGGCAATGCACGTTAAAGACCCAGTGAATATTCGCGGGTGTCGTGTTCTAGTTGACCAATACCACTGACCCATTCCCACACGTGTTCATATGACAATCCTCCATGATCAAATGTGGAATAACAAGACGGGATTCTAGAGAGGAATTTCCTTGCCTGGGTCAGGAAATTGACCGTATTCAAGGTGATATGCATGATAGCAGTAACAATTAATCGATTCATAATAGAGGTTTTTGGGTTAGATCGGATAAATATAAATGTGTCGTAAAATCCGCCACCACCCGACACAGCCAATTACTGTGGTCGCGAAAGCCTACTATGTGTTAAACTAATTAATCGATCATCAATGTAGATTCTTAACGCCGTGATTAAGGCCACGATTGTGTCACGGAGGTCACGGAGTTCACCGGGATCGTGAATCTGCGTGAACCACGTGGTATCGTGAACCACGTGGTATCGTGAACCACGTGGTATCGTGAACAACGTGGTATCGTGGAGATAACTGTCGAGACACACCAGATTACACGTGTGTGCGCTTCCTTGGTTTCCTTTACTGAAACAATCATCGAATTCGTTCTACCCGAAACGAAAAATAATAATAAAAAGACCAATTAATCACTTGGTATACGCTTTGTTTATACTTACTTTTGAAGGGGTTTTTTCAACTCCTTTAAGAAAAAAATGTTGGTATTGCAACTTTTTTTTGAGATCCGAATATTAATTGTATGCAATTAAGAAACACACGTGACCCTTCCAGCCACTAGAGGCGCTGCCATACGTACGCAACAATGTTCAAGGGACAATAACAAAAAATAACAAAAATAGAATCCTGAATCGAAATCGTGACCGGGAATCGTGACCATTGATCGAATCACGGGCGGGGGGGTGGGGGGGGGGGTCCTGGTTAGTGAATGCGTGCAGAGTTCCAACAGTAATCGGATCTGTATCAGTTCCCCAGTCAATCTCATCAGCAAGGGTTCTGCTGGGAAGGGGATGCATTGGGGGGCGGGAGGGTGCGAGGAGTTAGGGGGGGGGGGGTGCGGGAGGGGGGCGGTAGCGTAGTGGTTAGGGCGCTGCGCTACGAACCCGGCGACACGAGTTCGATTTCCCTACATGGCTAACCCGATTGTCTGAAACAGTCAATAGGCCTCCCATAGGTTGACTCAGCCTCAAATGAGTAACACGGTGTGATGTGTAAACATCGCGACTGGGGAGACGAAGTCGGGCGTGGCGGTGACCACCCCACCCCCATCGTGTGCCGTGCCGGCCTTCGTAGGTGCTACTCGCTAACAGCACTTTCCCCGACAGTCTGTTGAGATTATATGGGACCGGGGGTGGGGTCTTTGTCTTTGTGTGGGAGGGAGGAGGAGGGGGGAGGAGGGGGGGGAAGGAGGGAGGAGAAGGAGAGGGGAGGAGGGAGGGAGGAGGAGGGAGGAGGAGGTGGAGGAGGGGGGAGGAGGAAGAGAGGGAAGGAGGAAGAGGGAGGAGGAGGAGGGGGGAGGAGGAGGAGGGGGAAGGAGGAGGAGGGAGGAGGAGGGGGGAGGAGGAAGAGGGAGGAGGAGGAGGGGGGAGGAGGAGGAGGGGGGAGGAGGAGGAGGAGGGGGAGGAGGAAGAGGGAGGAGGAGGAGGGGGGAGGAGGAGGAGGAGAGGCGCTTACTCTTCTCTTTGCCGCGCAGGAGATCGGACGAGTGTAGTGCCCGCAGGTACTGGACGGTCATCTCCAAGATCTCCGCCTTTTCCAGCTTCCCGCTGCTCTGCGCGCCACAAAAACACACACAAAGATCCCCCGTGTAGCCTTAACAGACTGTAGGGGCAAGTCCTGTTAGCGAGCACCTATGATGGCCGGCGCGGCACACGAGGGGGTGGGTGGGCCAGCACCACTCCCGGCCGCCTTTGTCTCCACAGTGGCGATGTTTACACACCTCACCAGGTACTCATTTGAGGCTGAGTCGACCTAGCGGATGCCCGGGACCGGTTTTGATAATCGTCACTGGTGTTGGCCGTGAGCGGGAATCGAACCCGGGTTGCCAGGTTTTGTAGCGCAGCGTAGCGCTAACCGCTACACTACCCCTCCCCACGACACACACACACATACAGACACACACACAGACACACACACAGACACACATACACATACAGACGCACGGCCAGGATGACGCTCATCCTTCATCATCCTCCTCCCTCCCTCCCTCCTGCTCGAGCGCAGTGGTTCCTCTCAAACTGATTTGCCCCCGCGGACTCACTCAGCCGATGCAAACATTTGCGCGGACCACCCAGCTCCCCCAACCCCTGGTGACAAAACGCAATCACTTATCTCTTTCAAAATAACCAATTACTGTATACAAATTGATTTATATTATCGGAACATAAAACGAAAATAACGCAGCTGTACGTATTTCTTTAGGGGTGCATTTCGATCTTAGGGTCAGGGTACTTTAACCAGGGCACTTTATCGAACTTCATTTTTTGCACGTTCAATATCACGAGCAAAATATTAATTCATGTCCGAAACAAAAGGCGTAATAAAAGTTGCCATGATTTGTCCGCATCAACCGTCCATCACAGCCCCGCGAACCAAGGGAGGGTGGGGAGGGGAGGGAGGGGAGGGGAGGGAGGGAGGGAGGGAGGGGAGGGAGGACCGTCGGACACTTTTGCGCAGCATCAACGCACTTCGCGTCCACGTCTCAGAAAGCCAATGGTCCAGGGGGACATCTGCACGAGTGGCTCTCCAACGTTTCCGCTCTAAATTGTCGCCACGTGTGGGGCGGTGGGGGCGGCTGGGAGAGACGGCGAGAGTCGTCGCGGGGGGCGGGCGGTTGTGGGTTGTGGGCCGGCCGGTGGCGCGTTCATTTCGTGCAGCGAAAGCGTTGAGAGTCAAAAGAAAAACTCGAAACCGTTGCAAGCGCTTCGCGGTTCTAATCCAGAGGCCGCACTGATCATCACCGATCAGCGTCACTGATCATCACCGATCAGCGTCACTGATCATCACCGATCAGCGTCACTGATCATCACCGATCAGCGTCACTGATCATCACCGATCAGCGTCACTGATCATCACCGATCAGCATCACTGATCATCACCGATTATAATCAATGATCATCACCGATTATCATCACTGATCATCACCGATTATCATTACTGATTATCACTGATTAATTATCATCACTGATTAAAGATCATTATTGATTATCACTGAGACTAGTGGGCGGCGTTCATTGCGCGTGAATGAGATATCCATCGGGTGCGCGTGTTGCGGGAGTTATCGGCAGTGGGACCCCCCTGACACCGTGGGGCTCGTACACGTGCGGTCCACACGATTATTGCTGCGGGTGTAATCAATCAGAATAACCATCATACTACTTACTACTCCGGCGATCACGCGCCGTCCGGTTCGCAGTGGCGTCATTCGCAGGAGTCGGCCATCGCTGTGCCGGCGTCAGGGTCCAAATTTGCCAACATTCTAAAATAAGCCGCGAATGACTCAGTTGAGATAGAGACGTAGCAATCATCGCCCCGACCGGCAGAGTAAATGCCCATTCGCTTGTTGTGTGATAGATCGTTGTCCATCCCCCGCACCTCCGATTAGCACGGTTGAGCTGCGTACGGTGCGATAGAAGTTCAACATGCCGTACATAATTGCAGACCATGTGCCGAGTGACACTGAGAGCTGCCACTGGGGGTGAAAATTCATCGCAAACAAATCGGTCTCATCGTTACCATCGCTGGTAACGCCATAGCCAAGCCGCATCCCCAAGGACTCAAGCCAGTTTGGTGTGTGGCATGTCTCCCACATTAGCAAGCACTGGATTGACGTCCCTGCTGAAGAAAGAGAAAAGGCCATGGGTTGCCTTCAGCGCATTAAGTGCCGCTGACCGCTCGCGTTGCGGGTGTGCCATGGATGTTGGGGTTATAATCGGACCACCGAGGGCCTTCATCCAGCAGCGGATAGGCTATGCCCGCGTAAAACTATCCAGTGTCGCATTATGATCACTCGACGGAGCAGTGGATCCGTGAGAATGATCGTAAAAGTGAAAGCAAAGTGGTTCGTCTTGTCAGCAGTCCACGCATTGCTGCCAACGAGCCTCAGAAAGCAAAAACCCCATCGCGACATTTGTTGGATGAACAAATTGTCGTAAACACAATGCACGACACACAGCAGATGCCAGTGAATTTCTCTGAAGTCCTTTCGAATATATCTGTCGACTGCATACGCGTCTTGGCACACGTGCATTTGTGAGCCATTGTTTAATGTTGTTGTGAGCCGTGGCTCGGAATCGAACTCAGGGATGCTGGGTACGTAGCGCAGGATAGCCCCTCCCGTCACCCCCCCCCCCCCCCATTAGCGTGATCAATGAGACAATTGCCCCACAAGCGGTTTGTCTCATTGCAATCATTGCGCATTTAAATACATTCTCGCGATACGCATGGAGGTGTAATGAAACCTATTGAATAATTGACCGTTTAATTAATCGCGTAATTAATTAGTCCCCATTTTGCTCGTCAATTGTTAATTTGCGCTGCGATTCAGCGCGCTCTGGAGGAAAGGGTTGGTGGGTCACGGAGATATTTGTGAAACGCCGAAACCCGGTAGAGAGCCAGGGCAGCAAGTGAGTTCGTGAACCCGTCTGTACGGACCTTGTCGTGTGTGTTTACAGTGCCGGATGAAGCTAGTGCGGGGCCTGTAGTATATGTTATAAAGGGGCTCTAAATAAAAAAATAAATTTAAACACTTAAATGTTTTACCTGCATAGTAAAGTAATTGTATTTTTTTTCATTTGCTATACAACCAAATAATACGACAAATCGCTAACCTTAAACACCCAGTCGTCCATAAAAGTTGAAGGCGGTATAGTACTATAGTAATAGAGCAAGTGCAGAATCACTAAACCAGAATTGATAGCTTGAAAGCATTTAGCGCGGGGCCATTGCAAGTGCGGGGCCTGTAGCATCTTCTAATTTTGCTACCGATATAATCCAACACTGCGTGTGTATTAAACTGTTATAAGCAAGCAATGTCCTGATTCATAACATATACGGTACATGTAGATCCACCGCTCTGTGCGCCTTGCTATCCAATATTGACCAGCAGCGTTTGTTTAAACTGGCAAGCGCTGACACTCGACCTTTTTAAATCCTTTATATTAAGTTCACTTGCTTGCTTGCTTGCGTGCTTGCGTGCTTGCTTGCTTGCTTACGACCGTGCAAATCTTTCGGTCGTTTTTTAACCCACTTCCCGTGATCCAATCGAGCTGACATTTTGCACACAGACTCGTTGTGCGTGACAATTTATTTTCGTGAAAAAATGTTTCCATAACTTTACACTTTTTAGGGAAAAAAATATTATATTTAATTACCAATTGCTTAATGGTGGCAGGCAATCATCTGACCCATAGGTGGCAGCCATCTCAAGCCAGAGGACGAGAGGACTCTAGCTGCCACGCATATAAAGGATTTAAAGTGAAAAACTTTGTTTTTACGGGTTATTTTTTTAAATCCTTTATATTAAGTTCACTTGCTTGCTTGCTTGCTTACGACCGTGCAAATCTTTCGGTCGTTTATTAACCCACTTCCCGTGATCCAATCGAGTTGACATTTTGCACACAGACTCGTTGTGCGTGACAATGTATTTTCGTGAACATTTTTTCCAAAAATTTTACACCATTTAGGATTTTTTTTTTATTCTATTTAATTACCAATTGCTTAATGGTGGCAGACAATCATCTGACCCATAGGTGGCAGCCATCTCAAGCCAGAGGACGAGAGGACTCTAGCCGCCCGTTTCAAAGACCAATGTGGGCTGGGTTGTGGCCCATTGGACACGCATATAAAGGATTTATAGTGAAAAACTTTGTTTTTACGGGTTAATTTTTTGAGACTCATCAGCGGCGTTTATTGCGCGCCGTCGGTCAAGGGCACTCCCCAAACGCCGCGGGGCCCATCCCAGCGCAGCAACGCGCCCTTCCTTGCAGACTTGCGTGCGGAAAATGCATTCGGTTTTTTTTTTGCGCTCGCGAGGTTCCATTCCCGTTCTCTGCCACGGTGTCTCAACCTTTGCGAGGCGACACTCAACGCCCCGCACGAGCGCCGTTGATCGGAGGCGTTTTTCGAAGGCTCCCCCCACCCCACCCCACCCCTACCCCAACCTCGCCAGAAATTCAAACATCCCACGCATGGCCGCAGGGAACTCACCGGGGCCAACGGAGCATGTGAGATTCGCTGCAGCTCGTCTGAATAAACGTTCGGATTACTCGTTGGTTCTTTGGGTAAAGTAACGTAGAAAGAAAATGTATAAAATAATAGAATACGACGTTTCGATTGCAACACAAGCAACCGCCATCAGGTAGAACTCAAGTTGAGAGAGAGACAAAACACAGACACGGAGACACACAATCAGAGAGAGAGACAACACAACATCTTCTTTCTACGTGACTTTACGGAAAGAACCAAAGAGTAATTCCTGCGGTCACGAAAGCTTCAAACGTACGTATGTTGAACTTCTTTTGCACCGTGCGCAGACAACCGTGCTAATCGAAGGTGCTAAACGATATCATATATAGCGGGTAGACATCTCACCAGATCCCCATGGAATACACCCCCCCCACCCATGCTACCCCCCGGATTCTCCGTCAGTCCTCTGAAGCGAAAGCACGCAGCGTTGAGTCTGGACCCGTGCCCGCTCGATCTAGGCCGCTGCGTTGCTGGTCAGTAGAGGGCAGTGCAGCCGATGTCCGCCGACGTTCTGCGCGATTTCCACGGTCCCAAGTCGGGGATAACGCCGAGCGAGCAGCGTGGTGGACTTTGATCAATCAATCAACCCACCGCGGAGGCCATCGCCTGCAACGACGACGGATCGTTGCAGATGCTGCGGCTCAAACGGCTGCCACGCGGACAATCAGTAGGAAATTCGCTTGCCACAGCGGGAGCCTTCGACGCCGTGCGTGGGACAGACCTCGCACGCACGACACCGGCGTCGTCGTCTGTCTGCGTTACAAACACGGGGGAGCGTTTGCCCGACGAAATGCATCACGGATCGTACGTGTTCCTAACGTCATCATTATCGGCCGTGATCAATCGGCTGCTGGATGAAGGCCTCCCGTCAAGCCGAAAGGGCCGGATGCGATTACGCGCGTCCCACATGTTGCGTGGCAACCGCGAGTTATTGGCGTCGATTGCAATTAAGCCAAAAATAAACACCGCTTCCATATTTTACCACTCGATATTTTTCGGAACGCTGCCAAGGCCGGCTTGGAGTAGCGTCTGTCTCCGCAAGGCACCACTGCCGCGTATAGTAGAAGGTACGCATCTCCGTAATAATGATCCTAGATTATTGTACGGTACCATATATATACTTCCTGTGCAATCCTGTGAACAGGTTTATTTATCTTCTTGGTTCTTTCGGTAAAGTCACGTAGAAGGGAAGTAATAAACACGCTGTCTCCCCGACAGACCTGGTCTTCACCTGAGGACGGCTGCTTGCGTTGTGTCCGAAACGTCGTGAGAATTATTGTATTATGTTTTATTTTTATTATTTTATTGCTTCCCTTCTACGTGACTTTACCGAAAGAATCAAGAAGATGAATCCCTGCAGTCACGAAAGCTTTAAATCGAGACGAAGATGTGGCTACACGGTGCGTCTGTGCTAACTATGCCTAACTATTCAATTTTTTTGTTTTATATTTTCATTATTTAATTGTTTCCCTTCGACGTGACTTTACCGAAAGAACCAAGAATATGAATCCCTGCAGTCACGAAAGCTTTAAATAAAAATGTATTATATTTTTGTTTATTCTACCAGGGAAGGCCCACTGAGCTACATAGCTATCTTTTTCAGAAGCGACCTGGTCACAAATGATAGCTCGACGTAGTGGCTTATCATCACGTGGGAATGTATAGCAACAAAATACCCTCAACGCGTGTTTTTAAATGTAGAGCGGAAACCCGGAGGAATATGTTGCTCGTTGGTTTCGCTGTGAACATTGCAACCTCTGGATTTATGAAAAATATTCTGACAAGGCTAGATGGACGTGTCGTGTCAACGCAGTGTCCGGTCAACGCAGTGGAGCCGATTGTCCCTCGACCCCCCCCCCCCCCTGTTCACCTGGCCCCGCCCCTCACCTGCTTGGCGAGAGCCATGGGGACGGTGTTGCCCAACTCGTTGAGGCAGTGGTTGATCCGGTCCCGACGTCGCTTCTCGATCACTTTGTGCGACACGGTCCCACCCTGGAACGGGAGATGGAGAGAGAGAGGACAGGAGGCGTGTGTGTTTGTGTGCCTGTCTGTGTGTGTGTCTGTGTGTCTGTGTGTCCCGTTGTGGGGAGCGGTGGTGTAGCGGTTCGCGCTATGCTGCTGCGCTACGAACCTGGCGACCCGGGTTCGATTCCCGCTCACGGCAAACAATCGGTGACGATTATCTGAACCGGTCCTGGGCCTCTCCTAGGTCGACTCGGCCTCAAATGAGAACCTGGTGCGGCGTGTAAACATCGCCGTTGTGGAGATAAAGACGGCCGAGCGTGGTGCTGGCCACCCATCCTCGAATGTGCCGGACTTCATAGGTGCTCGCTGACAGCAATTGCCCCACCAGTTTATTAAGTTTATACGGGGGGTTTAGGGGAGGAAGTCTTTGTTTTGTAGACTGTATATGCAATGCATTATCTCTCTCGATTTCAAAATCAAGATGTTATTATGGCCAAATCCACTGGTGCCAATCGCCTACGCGTGCCACCTCCCGTGCCAACGCAGCTGCTTCGCGTGCACGTAAGCCGAACTTCTTTAGCGCCGTACGTGGCCAACCGTGCGAATCGGAGGTGCGGGGAAAACAGCGGGCATTCAACTCTCGACATCCACAGCGAAGCGCACCCCACCGCCGTCTGATCTAAGGGCTTCTTCCCCTCGGTCCCCAAAGAATCGCGGAGATCATCCCTCTCTCTCTGTGTGTGTGTGTGTTTTTTTTTTAAGATATCGTCATCAGCAGCCGTGATCTATCCACTGCTAGACGGAGGCCTCCCCAAACTCGTCGCCAGCCACGTGACAATTCGCCCATGGCACCTGCACGCGCGCTGATTTATTTGGATATTAACCGCGCTCCACTGACTATGCTCCCGGTTTCGCTGGTGGACCGAGGGAGTTGGTGCCCCACGAATAGACGCAGCCGTGGCGACTAGGGGTGGGGGGGTGGGGGGTTCGTGGGTTTATTCCGGACGCGCAATTATCTTCCACGTGCGCCAACTCGGCATGAGATGAACTCGCCCACAAATGTAAGCCCCTGGCTGGGTACGCAAATGTCACGTACGCGCAATCAACGCCGTGTGTGCACGTACAAGCGCTTTGCTCAAACCACTGCCGGACGAAGGCCTGATCTGCGCCGTACGAGTCGAGTTGACCATACTTCACCACCCTGGTCCGCCCCGGGTTTGTGACGTCGGGAAGCAAAGACGCGCGCGTGTGTGTGTGAGCATAGAAGCGTGAGCATCGAAGTTGAGTGCAGCGATAGATGTATTCTGCTAACAACGCACCTGCCCTACAGCCCATGCAATCTGATACGCATGGCGGTCACCCATCCAAGCACTAGTCAGGCTCAATCCGGCTTAGCTTCGAATACGCATGGGGGGGGGGGTGGGATTCCCGCGGAGCTGGCCATAGGCAATTAATAGGCTGTCGGGTCCAGAGTCAGATAATTAACCAAACGGACGACACCGAGAATTCCACATTGTTGATCGGGGAGGCATCTGCGTGAAATGGTAACGCGTGAATCGCAAACACGTGAATGTGTGTGTGTGTATGTGTGTGTGTTGTGTGTATGTTGAACTTATGTCGCACCGTACGTAGCGCAATATAGCGTGTATCGCAGTTTCCTAAGTCTTCTGTTATGTAAACAGTATACAAAACGAGCGCCTGACACGCAGGTCGCCCATATGAAGTATAATCGACGGGGGGGGGACGGTCACTAATCTGGTCAGCAAAAAGATAAGCGAGCAGTGTATGTGCGGCATTGCCTCGACAAGAATACTCATTCGACAATACGCGATGTCGCTTACAAGAATGGATTTTGTTTTTACCCAGGAGGGTGTCGCGCAGTATCATGATTATTATTATTATTTTCATCTTTGTTTTTTTTTTGTTCACGAGGTATCTCGCATTGGCGATGTTTGGCCCAAATTCCCGCGCCTGAGTTAACATTTTGCGCGCAGTAGGCAATTGGAGTTGCCTGCAGTAAAACCCATCGCGAGCACGAAACGATGACAAAACGCTGAGCGCGGAGGGATTTCAGAATTCACCGCCGTCCTACCGCACCGCCGTTTCGAAAGCTCAAGCCCACAACACCGGGGCAGTATCCCGATCCAGGCTTTGATTTCGATTGAACACCGCCCTGGCTTGCTAGACGGATCAACCGGAGAGTCACAGCGTTCAGGACGCTTTTCTGGAAGTCAACTAATACCGGTGCCACACGCACGAAATCTCTGCCCATATTAACGAAACTATTTATCTTTACCAGGTAAGGTCCTTTGAGCTATCTGGATGATATATCAACGAAGTGGCTCATCACGTGGATATTTGTTGTGTGCCAGATACTCTAAACGGACGTTAATTCTAAATGTGGAGGGAAAAAACCGGAGGACCGGGAGAAAAATCTACGCGACCACGGGAGAGAGAGAGAGAGACACGCAAACTCCAAATATACAACATGCGGTTTGGGTTTGGATCGAGCCCACGACATCCTGTATACCAAGCGATGTAGTTAACATTTCGCCACCGTGACGCCACATGGGTGCAGCAACCCTAACAACCTGCAGCAAGAGCAACAGCAACAAAAACAAGGAAAATCAAAAACTGCTGAGTGCTGTGCATCTGCACGTGGTGTTGGTGGTGCGTGGTGGTGATGTTGGTTGTGTTTGGTGGTGGTGGTGCGTGGTGGTGTTGCGTGTTGGTGGTGGTGGTGCGTGGCAGTGGTGCGTGGTGGTGCGTGTTGGTGGTGGTGCGTGGTGATGGTGGTGGTGGTAGTGCGTGTGCACTTGCGGCACGTGGGTTGCGGTGGTGGCGGGAGGGATGGAGGGAGGGAGGGAGTGGGGGGCAAAGGCTCTCACCCCGCACTCGTGGCGCGCGTGAGCGCTGAGCCTCATCGCCACACCGCGAGAGTCGTCCTCTCGCCTCTTTACCTTGCGCAGTTTTTTGCTGCCCGACATGACGGTCCCTCCTTGTGGCCTGGAGACGAGGGGTTGGGGGGGTCGACCGTGGCTCGGCAAGGGTCCCCGTCTCTCGGAGTGGCGACACCTCGCCCACGGGGATGGCCTCTTATTTATAACGGGGCCGCCTCGGCATTGCCCCCGAGTCCAGCCTCACCCCCAAATCATGTCAAGGATTACGTCTCCTGAATGGCCATGTTTATGCATCGGAGGTGTTGTTTTGGGAAGAGGGGGGTGGGTGGTTGAGAGGGGGGGGGGGGTGTCGAGGGAGGCGTTGGTGCGCTCACGTGGGGACCATTGGTATGCTAATGTGGAACAGGGCGCGAAATGTGAACCGCACACGCGCAGTGCGGGGGGGCACGGAGCGAGGTTCCTCACCACCCCCCCCCTCTTCGCTCCCCCCCCCCCGGATGATTCTCCCTTCCCCGAGAGCACCCGAACCCAACCCCACGCCGCTGCCCGCCTCGTTCACCGCTTTCTTAACCAACCGTCCACCGCGCCCCATTGGCGCGTGAGGATCGACCCCCAGTGAGCTCCGGCCTTGCCCCGTCTCACGCTTCCCTGCTCCCCCCCCCTTCATCCACCCCCCCCCCCTTCATCCACCCCCCCCCCCACCAGCGTTGTTAGGGTGATTGCCGGCCGCGCGGGCTGCGATGGCGGGGTGCTGCGTGAGCTGAGCGCGCCCATTTGTTCCCGAGGGCCCCGCTGACCCGTCGGGATCGGCACGGTGGCGAGGCGGGAGCGTAGAGGAGAAGGAGGAGGAGGTGGTGGTGGGGTGGATGGGGAGGGAGAGGAGAGAGGAGGAGGAGGGGGGGGGGGGTGACCCGCCTTTGTCTCTCCCCGCCATTATTTATCGGAGACCGGGCAGGTGTGGAGCAAGCCTGGCACACGAGCGGGCCGCTCCCAGTCGCCCCCAGTCGCCTTTGGCGCTCGCGCGGGCGAGTCTCCGCCAGCGAGGCCACCGGCTCAATTTTGCGCCTATTATTCTAGAAGAAATGTCCATTGAAAGCGCTGAATGGCTTGGTACACTGAAATTTTAATCATGGGGCGATGGGCAGGGGCAGATAAAATGAAGAAAAAAAAAGGGAGCGGGGGGGGGGGGGCCAAACCCAGCTGGTGGGGCGGCATTAACGCTGCGTCACCTGCGGAAGAGGGAACGTTGAGCCCTCGCGTCTTTCAACGCACGCGAGACCCGGGGCCTCGCCTCGCGCCAATAGAAAACGCCACGCTGCTGCAAGGCGAGAGTTTGATGAGAGAGTTAAACAGAAAGAAAAGATAAATCGGCCCTTCTTCTCAATACGACTCGCTTTAAGCCTCTCTTTGGAAAGTTTAAGCGTTTTGGTCACAGCCCTCCGCTTTAAATTGCGCAAAAGGGGTGCACAGGAGCCTGGTTATTACACTGATCCAAAACGATTTTCAAACTTTTGTTTTAGAGTCCAGGGGGCTTAAATCCAATTTTTATAAACGTCCCTCAACTTCTCCACACATTAGGCAAGCCCGTGGCTGAGCGTTGCTTTGTTTAGTTAGATGAGAAGAGGCGAACCGCGCCGTGCCGCGCGGCGAGAAGACTCCATTTTTACGCAATAACTTCTCGCCGTGCCCGTTCGGTTAAACACGCGATCGCCACAGTTTCTACGTGCAAATTACCCACATTCACAAACCGGGAACCTTTATGCTCGAGTGATTCCCGCGTACTAGGTTTTTTTTGCTTGTTTCGTTTTGTTACAAACGAAATCGCGCGTGTTTTATCCTCGCAATCCGCAGCGGCTCGCCGTCACCAAAAACCACCGCGTGGCTTCAGTCGCGCCGCTCAGCGCTCCCGCGGAGTCCCGTCACGCGCCTTCCTCTGCACCGTATGGCTCCCGGGAGGCTGTGGCCGGGCGAGCAGATGGCCCCAGCGTGCCTTCAGACAAGACGCGGGGGGCTCCCCCCCCCCCCCCCCCCCGTTCAAGCCCCTGATCCACCGTTGAAAACCGTCGCGCTGGAGCGCAGCGCGCAACCACGGCATGCGGCAGGCGAGCGGGCGGGCGGCGTCTGCCCGCGTGGCGCAAAGGCTGATCCGCCGTTGACTCGTTCACTCAACCCGGGAGGCCTCCATCTATCTCCCCGTGAGAGAGCACAGCTCCAAATTAAGTTAGAGCGCAGCCGGGCGCACGGGATAGAGGAGGCGAACTCAGGTTCACTGTGAGCCGCGGCTCTGGGTCTCCCGTTGTGCGCGTGCGTCCGTGCCGTGTCCACGCACGCGACTCTGATAAATATTGATTTGATCGGTTGCGCGCATCGCTGTCCGGTGGGAACGTTTTCCTCGAATGGCCCGGTTCCCCGTGATGTTTCGTAACAAAAAATGACAAAACATCGTCCGTGTAAGAATTGCCCAGATCATTTGAACGCGTCTGAATTTAAATACCGTGTGCATGTGAGGATGAATGGGTAGAGCGGCGGTGCAGCGGTTAGGGCGCTGCTCTGTGAACAGCCGATCCTGGCCTCTCCCCTGAATTGACCAGCGAGGTGAAGTATGGTCCCATGCAAGACGTAACCCAGGTATCGTGGTGGCTTGTGGGGGCTTCACCCATCGTTTGTTTGATTATGGCAGGGAATTCATGTATTTGTTATGACAGTTAACGCGTGCAGTCCATCAGTTTAGAAACCCAGGGTCGTGAACTCTGTAAGCGTTTTGTTTTCCGATTCTCAGCGATGAGCACGACAATGACTTCAAAAATTGCACGACTCAACGTTAAATATCCACACAGTATATATATATACTGTATATAGATGCCCTTGAGTGTAAACGACGTGGAAATGTTTCGTCGAAATTAAACGGAATGAACTCTGCGAACGGGCCAGGAGGCAGACCAAGGTATGCGGGTGACGTTGACCTGAAGCGGCGCTCCTGCTGCGTCGCGCATGCCGCCTGGCTGTTCATCGCGAGGCGGTTAACGAGTGCCAACTACAGCCGGCTGGAATCACCCTTCCCCGCAACTGTTGCACTACTAAGTGGACACATTATACATCAGTGCGTAGGCAGTGCACTGCTTAGCACGCTCGAGCTGCGATCCATCGGTCGCGAGTTCGATCTCTTGGCGGGGCAGTTGAAACAATGCGAAGGTTCCTGAAGTGTGCGCTCCCCCCCACCACACCCCAACTTTGTTCACACAGGTCAGGGGTGAGCAACCTGCGGCTCCGAGTGGCGCATGCGGCTGTTTAAGGACCGCTGCTTTCGTGGCGTGTTTTTATTAAGGGACCACCACCGTCTCGTATTCACCACGCAGTGCATTGTTGAAATATTCCGTTTTTTTTTGTCACCGAATTCCAATTTTTTTTTTAAATGTCTCTTCTTGTTAGTTGGGTTGCCGAGCCCTGACCCAGGAGTATACACGAGTACACGAGTTAGTGGCGTGTGGTGGGGTAGAGTGTGGGTACGGACACCTCTTCCAAAACGTTCAGCCGGCGTGGAAGAGTCGATCCCAAGTGCCGCGGTTGACTGCCTGAGATGACCAACAAAGATCCCCCATGGAGGCCTCAAGTCCTGTTAGTGAGCACCTATAAAGGCCAGCACCATGCCCGGCCGCCTTTGTCTTCCTTA
Organism: Lampetra planeri; assembly: GCF_965212315.1. Lineage (NCBI taxonomy): Eukaryota > Metazoa > Chordata > Hyperoartia > Petromyzontiformes > Petromyzontidae > Lampetra > Lampetra planeri. The sequence continues at coordinate 5,127,302 of NC_136115.1, forward strand.
GTGACGATGTTTACGCACCGCACCAGGTACTCATTTGAGGCTGAGTCAACTTAGGGGAAGCCCAGGACCGGCTCAAATAAAACGTCAATGGCGTTGGTGGCCGTGAGTGGGAATCGAACTCGCGTCGCCAGGTTCGTAGCGCAGCGCTAACCGCTCGACACGACCGCTCGCCACGCTGAGATGACACACACACACACGCGCACAAACAAAGACAACGATTCTCCGTATAGCCTGAACAGACTGTTGGGGAAAGTGCTGTTAGCCAGCACCTATGACGGCGGGCACGGCACACGAGGGGGTGGGTGACCAACACCACGCACGGCCGCCTTTGTCTCCCCAGTGGCAATGTTTTACACACCGCCCCAGATACTCACTTGAGGCTGAGTCGACCTAAGGGGAGGCCCATGACCGGTTCAGATAATCGTCACTGGTGTTGACCGTGAGCGGGAATCGAACTCGGGTCGCCAGGTTCATAGCGCAGCGCAGCGCTAACCGCTCTACAACTACCGCTCCCCACACTCGCACAAACGGACACACGCACGCGCACACGCACGCACACACACAGGCACGCACACGCACGCAGGCACATACGCACGCACACACACACACACGCACACACGCAGGCACACGCACACACACAGACACACGCACGCACACACACACGCACGCACACATACACGCAGGCACACACACGCACACACACACGCACACACACACACACAGGCACACGCACGCACGCACGCACACACAGGCACACACACACGCACACACACACGCACACACACACACGCACACACACGCACACAGGCACACGCACGCACGGCGACCTGCTGCAGTCGCGAGACTCTCGAGGCGCGCGCCGTGGCGCTCTGGAGGAGAGATTTGCGACTCCACGCGGGGCCGCGGCAGCTGTTGGAGCGGCACGCGAGCGCGGCGCGAGCGCACGTGAGCGAGCGAGCACCCCTCGCACGCAACCCCCGCATCCACGACCTCCTCGCTCGTGCAACACCCCTCTATTTGTCAGCCTTATTTATTTTTTTACGTTTCGCTTTTGTGTGCGTGTCGTGTGTGTGTGTCGTGTGTGCGCATGGTTCTCTCTCTGTGTGTCGTGTGTGCGCATGCATGGATGTGTGCGCGCGCGCGTGCTGTGCATGCGCCGAGCGGATGGGCGCGCGTGAACGCGCACGTGCGCGCGTGAACGTGCGTCCGAAGCGTGGACCCTGAGCGAACATCACCATCGTCATCAACAGCGCCACGATTCTCATCGTGATTATCAGCATCATCACGTTCGTATGTTATCGTCTTACTCGTTTTGTTTTATCCGTGTTCTCGCATGCCCACTCATCAATGGATTTGAACCAAGCATCCCAATAGTCAGTGTTATACAACTCATCGCTAACCTACTTGCTGTACTACTTAGCACATCCCAGCCACCTCGCAGCCAAGCAAGCGGATTTTTTTTGAGTTGTGCAAATCCGTGCGTAATCCGCCAGGCCACCACGCCTGGCTCAACGGAACCCTCGTCTCTATAATCTCTCACCTGGTTATAAAGTTATTCACGATGTGAGACTTTACCCAGAAAAGCCTCGCTAAGTCTGATTTTTTTAAAAATTCAGAAGGGTCCCTGCTACATTGGGGGGGCGGGGGGGGTGCGTTTGAACGATTCCGTGAGCGAGTGTTTGACTTCGTGGAGGAGGAAACCAGAGCCTCGAGAGAGAAGACTCCGCAGCGTGCGAGGGGGTGACACTCATTGCCTCACTCTCCCTCGCTGACGACAACTGGCAAGCCGTCGGTGGTCACCCATCCAAGCACCAACCAGACTCAACCCTGCTTAACTTTCAAGATCTGACGAGATAGGGCCAATTTAGATCTACGTGTGTGTGTATATATGCAGGGTGCTTCAAAATGTATTTGTACACTTCAGAGAATTTGCTACAACACCACAATGAATGTGCTTCCGGGCTCTGGAGACCACCTGGAGAAGATTTTAGGCACGCGTTGACAATGATGGCGAACAAGTGGCAGACTCTTTGACGTTTCAAAGCTATTAACATTACATTTGTTATCACGTTGCAGTGTCTTATTATCCGTTCTTTTTCCATTTTAAACGATCGTCCCATTTATGTGTTAAAATTTTTTGAAGCACCCTGTATATGTCTTTGTAGGGCACGCTTTGCTACGAACCCGGCCACCCGAGTTCGATCCTCGCTCTCAACCAATTCCAGTGACGATTATCTGAACAGGTCATCGGCCTCCTCTAGGTTAACTCAACCTCAATTGAGTACCTGGTGCGGTGTGTAAACATCGCCATTCAAAAGACAAAGGCGGCCGGGCGTGGTGCTGGCCACCCACACCCTCGTGTTCCGTGCCGGCCTTCGCTAACAGCACTTGTCCCAAAAGTCTGTTAAGGCTATACGGGGGATATTTATCTTTGTCTCTTCACCTAACGAACCTCGATGCACGTGACCGAGTGACCCCCCCCCCTACTCATCCACGCCCTGCCTCCTGTGAGCACTGCAGCTCATTAACAAATCAAGGACCAAGAGCCGACGTGGTTAGCTGGTTGGATGAGCTAATTAGCCCTCTCTAGCTCAATGCATTACATACAACCGTGGGGGTTTCAGTGCACAATTAACGACTGGTGACAATTTGCAGGGACCAACCGTGACTTCAGCCCGCTCCCCCGATTTTAAAAGCCACGAGTCCCGCATCTGCTCCAACCCATAGCGTGCATACGCAAATGCCAGCTGAATGTTTCTGTCAGGAGTTGGTGGGTCACGTGCGTAAGCCACCCAGACCCCCTTCGGCTGTGTGTGGAGGGGGCCAGGAGCTGCATGTATGTTGGAATTCTTTCACACCATACCTAGCCAAACGTGATAACACTGGTCAACACACTTTTTCTGGCATAATGTATTCCAACGGTTTTAAGGTAATTTTGGGGTGCTGATTCCACATCTGGCATCAGTTTTTGTCTATCACATGAGGTTTTTGAGATATCAAATATTGCATTTTCAATAAAAACTGCAGAAGAAAAATATTAAATAAATGTGGATATCTACATAAAAATTATATTATAAACACACTATCCTAAAAATACAGCACCATATTTTAACACTAAAGCAGTCATTGACTCGCAACAACTTGCAATCATAAGTGACAGAGTTAATTTCGGGTAAAATAAATGAAAATGGGGTATGCCGATAGCTTAAAATGAGATGTGATAGAGCGAATCTGAGATCAGATTTGGAATCAGCACCCTGAAATTAGTCCTCTGTTAAATAAATTATATTATTTCGATCCTTTTCTCAATATAATCCTGGACGAAGGTCCCCTCCATACCGTGGCAGTCATGGGGGTTGTTTGACCATACTTCACCACAACGGTCAGTGTGAGTTTGTTGACGAGTTGTAAAGGCGAGGAGCTGTTCAGGAGCTGTTCGTTGGGTAAATAAAACTCTTTGTTCTCACAAAGTGGAATGGTCCAAATTAACAAATTCAGGGCCATCCTGAAACCTTACTCAAACGTCGAGGCTTGGCAAGGCTTTCGGGGATTACATGAAGATGTTCGTAAGTTTCAAGCGTCTTGTTATTGCATTGACTTGTCTACTCCAACCGTATACAAAACAGCGACGTCTGCCTGGTCTGTCTGGTTCCCCATGCCTGCCCTTACCGCATACGCGTATCGTTTCAGCCACCCCCTCCCCCCATGCCCCCCAATGGTTTGGGAAACACAATCCAGACTCGGCCAGGCTGAATTTTAATGACACATTGTATAACCACCGTGAGGCAGAGGAGAATACACCTTCAGTGGAGTCAGACAGGACCGCTCCATTCAGGGGCTGGCAAACGGGATTATGAGTCGAGAGGCCTACGGATATACTGTACGCTACAAAAAAAAATACTTCACATTGTTATGCAATTTATTTGTGTGCGCGTGTCTGTGTGTCTGTGTCTTGTGTGTGCGGGGCTATAGCGGTCAGAGCGCTGCGCTACGAATCCCGGCGACCCGAGTTCGATTCCCGCTCACGCCCGTCAACACCAGTGACGATTATCTGAACTTGTAATTGGCCTCCCCTAGGTCGACTCAGCCTCAAACGAGTACCTGATGTGGTGTGTGAATATCACCACTGGGGAGACAAAGGCGGCCGGGCGTGGTGTTGGCCACCTTCCCCTGCCTTGCCGGTCGTCATAGGTGCTCGCTAGCAGCACTTGCCCCCAACAGTCTGTGCAGGCTATACGGGGGATCTTTGTCCTTGTAAGGGGCTGGCTGCATTCTATGTCTGCTCTGGTGTTCCAGGTGGTGCAGGTAACTAAATGCCGAATATTGAACTGACGTTGACAAAAATCGCACGGAATGCGCCCGATCTCCGAAGATTAAAGTAGCGCTGAGCCCAGATAGCGCTTGGATTGGCGACCAGCACGCACGTACTATGTGTTGCGGGTTCAAGGTGTGGACATGCTACGTGGGGAGTTTGACAAATGCCATTGCTCTCCTCTAAGTACGCCTACGGAGGTGCACCCTCCACACCTTTTACCCAACCCGTGCTGAAGAGCGGCACGTACGCACGTACGTACGTTGAACTTCTTTCGCACCCTACGTATCCAACCGTGCTAATATCGGAGGTGCGGCTCGATGGATCCTCGTCAAGGAACCCCCCCCCCCTACCACACACACACGGAGTCGCGGGGAATAGGGTGGGGGGGGGTAACCACATGAGAACAAAGAGCTGGAAAATGAGGGGCCTCATTAATCCCCTGGATTAACAAAAAGGTCCGTGCGTGTACCGTGCGCACACAGCGATGGGAAGGAGAATTGACCACCGTGGCTATTCACTCACCAACCCCCCCCCCTCCCCTCGACTGACTGACAGCTGCACTTTGTGGCGAAGATGAGTGCGGGCCGCGCGCCAGCCACACAGATCACCGCAACTCAATACGGGGGGGGGCGGTGGGCGGGGGGGGGGGCCCGTCCGATCTTCCTCTTCCATGCCACAGCCTTTGTCATCTTGCACCACCACGCTCATTAGGACACCCAAAACCCGTGCCCCGTTGTCTTTGAAAATCTCTCGGAGTGCGCAAGACGCCCCGGGCTGGGAGGGCGACAATTCTGTACCGCTCATCCGTAAACAGCACTCGGGAGAGGAGTTTATCTCGTCGCTGACGAGTTGACCACGTTAAAGTGAGAGGGAACTTTTCGCAGAATCTGCGCTCCGGTCAGCACGGCGGTGGAGAGAGAGAGAGAGACGAGAGCGAGGAGAGACAGAGAGAGAGGCGCTTTCATGTAGGCGAGCGTCGCGAGAAGATGTGGCGTGCGTGGCATGAGGGTTCAGGCGGACGACGCTCAAGGAGACACCACATGGAGGA